>NC_061826.1:11942701-11945201 GCF_019202785.1 Penaeus chinensis | reverse complement strand
AAAGTTACTAGATGTAATGAATGAATTTTGCCTTTTCCAAAAATGTAACAGATCGTACCAGGACAAGAGGGCTAGATAGACCGTCTATGTTTGACCTAATATTTAAAGATGACATTAGGGATAGGGAATACAGTCCTCCTCTAGGAAAACAGTGACCATGTAGTGAAAAACTCATCATAAGTAAGAAAAGAAAAGGAAAATACATTTACAGGAGAAGTAATTAAAGAAACCTTAGAGATTTCTTTGATGGCTGGGAGAAACTCCTGGACGAAAAGAACCTTGATATGCAATATGCAAAGTCTATAAAAAGAAGTAAAAAGAATTGTATCAAGATTCAAAATTGAAGCAAGAAATGCCAAAAGTGGGGCAATGATAAAGGTAAGAAAATGAAAGAAAACAAACACATCCTTTGGAAAAGATACAGAAATCACAGATCTCAGGCAGAGTATGAAAGCTATAAAGTAGGAAGAAATGAGTATACCCAAACCATGAGTGAGGCGAAATTAGACTTTGAAAAGGATATAATCAATAAATGTACACACCAACAAACCTTTTCTTCAACTACATAAATAGCAAGACTAAAAGTGGAAATAACATCAGCGCTATCGAAAACAATAACATCGTTTCTAATAAAGAGGAGAAAAAGTGGGAAACTTCATGTTTGTTCAGGACCTATAATTTGAAATGTCAAGCCACCGTAAAAACTCAGAATATAGAAATTATCACACATAAAAAGAATGATATAAAAAGCTTACCAAAGAGCTAGACAAGACTACAACAGAGGGACCAGGCGAGTTCTGAGGTTCTGAGGGAATGTGCCGAGGAACTATGTACTCCATTATAGTTAAAATTCCAAAATTCAGTGAGACAACATTACAATTTATACCCTCTTGATTATAGACCAGTTTCGTTAACTAGTGTATTATGCAAGCTGGCAGAAAAGATAATCAGGAAACAGTGGGTTGAAGTACTTCAAAAAGGGAAGGACAGTTATGTGTAACAAATCTCCTCTGTTTTGGTGACAGATTCTGAAATATTACAAGAACGAGACGGCTGGGTAGAATACGTATACTTAGACTTGAAAGAGCTTGATAAGGTGTCTCATAGCAGACTGTTATAGAAATTATATAACCTAGGTGGACTGAAAGGCAAACTCCTGAAAGATCTTCCCTCATGAAAGACAGATGAACACCTTAATTAAAGGGAAGCACTCTACATGCCGACGAGTAACGAGCGGAGTACCGTAAAGATCGGTCTTGGCACCGACTATGTTTACTATTTCCATCAACGATTTAGGGTCCAACATAAGAGTTCAAAGAGTAACCGCAAGATGGGCACATACTCTAAAAAATATGAGCTGCGAAAATAGACTACAGAAAATAGGATTTACCACTTTGGAAGAAAGAAGGAAAAGGGGACACACACGCAAACACACACACACACACACACACACACAAAGACAGACAGACAGAGAGAGAGAGAGAGAGAGAGAGAGAGAGAGAGAGAGAGAGAGAGAGAGAGAGAGAGAGAGAGAGAGAGAGAGAGAGAGACAGAGACAGACAGAAACACAGACAGACAGAAGAATACAGAACACGATCAAACGTAAAAGTCTCACCTCAATATACTTCTTATTGAACCTTTCTTGGAACCAGTGGAATCCTTCCTTCTTCTGCTGGTACCTCTCGAACGTGCCCGGCGGGATGTGGCCCATAATATACACCTTGAATACCAATCAGACAATAAGTGTGGATCATTTTTATGTTATATGAAAAAAAAGAGGCATTTAAAAGGATCGTACAGAGAGCAAGGTAGGGAAAAACACGAAATATCACGAATATGCCGATAATCTTTTCCTGTTCTCCTGTTCTCCCGTTCGTTAGTCTCATTATAATTTATTCGGCAAATTCTCATGATAAAGAAAAAACATCGAAGAATAAGCATATGTATGCCTGTATACATACATGTATATATACTTTCATACATAGATATAATAGTATTGATAACATTCATAATTATTACTACCACCACTACGACATATGATGATAATATTAATAAGAATATAAAGAATGAATGATAAATAATGATAATAATAATAATGATATTGATGAAATTGATAAAAACAATTATCATTATCATCAATACTATTATTATTGATAAAATAATGATTATCATCACGAATACCATTATTACCATCATCCATTATCACTATCATAGAAACAGTGAAGGTAGCCACCATTAATAATACACAAGTGCTTGATTCCACCAAACTCCCAACTTGAGCGAAGGCAACCTACCTTCCGTTTTCTTTTAGCAAGTTCAGTCAAGGTGTCGTCGATCCACTTAAACTGCTCGGCGGGGTCGTTGTCAGTTTCTGGCGCCGTGACCTGGTTGCTCTTGTACCAAATGAGGGTATTGAGGGCCAGGACACTCACGCTGGTGTTGGGTATGTCGCGGTAATATCTGCCTCCTGGAAGACGAAGAGTAGGAGGATGAGAAGGAG
>NC_061826.1:11910201-11917701 GCF_019202785.1 Penaeus chinensis | reverse complement strand
TTAACCGCGGTGTTATGGATGGCCTGTTGTAGAGGTGCGTTACTTTTTGTTGCTTTTCAGAGGAGATTCTTATTATTATGATCATTCTACAAGGTGCCGATTTGTGCTACAGAGGAATGGAATTGCTGCGGAGATTATTTCTTTACTGTTTTGTTATCATTATTATTACTATCATTGTTATTATTATTATTATCATATGAGTATATATATATATATATATATATATATATATATATATATATAAATCACACACACACACACACACACACACACACACACACATATATATATATTTGTAAATATATATATATATATATATATATGTATATATATGTATATATATATATATATATATATATATATATATATAGATGCGTGTGTGTGTGTGTGTGTGTGTGTGTGTGTGTGTGTTAGTGTTTGTGTATGTGTGATATAAACATATGTAACACACACATATATAATTGTGTGTATATATATATATATATATATATATATATATATATATATATATATATATATAAACATACACATACATAACATAATTGCGTGTGTGTGAATGACGTGATCTGGGTGTGAGCCTACCTGTTTATCTCCATGTAAAGGCTCAAGGGCCTCCAAATCATGGAAAATAAAAAGCGCAAATCCCACGTCGCTTTCATCCGACTCATCAGTCCCAACAACATAAATTACGGCAACGGACACCCCTGGCTAAAGGTACAATCTAATTAACAGTTCTAATGATGAAAATATCCCCTTACACGTGCTTCTATTGCTCATTAGCGTGACAATAGTGATGATTAGAGGGAAGAAGTGATTAAAAAAATGTCATTAAGGGTACCATGATAACTGCAGGACGAGAGAGAGAGTTAAGAAATCATATGACTGACAGTATTGATAAAATTAAAGTTGTTTTGAAGATTGACTATAATGGCTTAGTATGATAACGACAGCGGGAAGTCTGATACCATGATAAGGGTAATTACTTGATAACGTGAGGATGACAATGTAAATAACAAAATTAATAAGGCTAATTAAAAGATAAGACCAGGCTTATGTAATGTCGATAGTATCAGTAGTTATCAAGTAATAATATTAATGATGAAACGATTGAAACTATTTGAAATATATAACTAATTACACATAAAAGAAGACAGAATAATGACTGTCAGGGTGATGTTACAAGAGTAATTAAGACGAAGTTGTAATTAAGGGTGAATCTATTTTCGATACTATTAGTACTCAAAATAACATATAATTATTTTAAATCACGTTATTGCGAAAAAAATAACAAAGGGAAAAATAACAATATAAATAAAAATAACTATAAATGATACTGTAAGATAACTAATAATAATATAAGCAAGAAATATTATTGATAATATAAGTAAGAATAACAAAAATTGATAATGTAAAAAATTACTCAAAACAATGTAAATAAGAAAAACAACAACAACAACAAAAATAATAACAACGAAAGTAAGAACAACTCAAAAAACGATAATAATATAACTCAGAATAACTTTTAAAAAGGATAATAATAACTAAGAATAATGACGTAGGAATCTCTCCCAAATTCATTTCGTCATTTTCCGCAAATTGCAAATTTTGGCGTCGCGGGGTCAGCTTAGTGCAGACTCCATCAACTTCATCAATTGCAAATCTTCTCTCATCCTGAAGATTTGCAGTTTGATAAAATGGAGCCTCTCAGTAATAGGGTTTTGTCCTCTGGGTAATGCATTGTGATGATAATGATATTGATGGTGATGATAATGATATTGATGGTGATGGTAATGATATTGATGGTGATGATGATGATATTGATGGTGATAATGACAATATTGATGGTGATGGTAATGATAGTGATGGTGATGATGATGATATTGATAGTGATGATGATATTGATGGTGATGATGATGATATTGATGGTGATAATGATATTGATGGTGATGATGATATTGATGGTGATGATGATGATATTGATGGTGATGATGATATTGATGGTGATGATAATGACATTGATGGTGATGATGACGATATTGATGGTGATGATGATGATATTGATCGTGATAATGCTATTGATGGTGATGATAATGATATTGATGGTTATGATAATTATATTGATGGTGATGATGATGATATTGATGGTGATGATGATGATATTGATGGTGATGATAATGATATTGATGGTGATGATGATGATATTGATGGTGATAATGATATTGATGATGATGATAATGATATTGAAGGTGATAATGGTGATGATGATGGTGATATGAGGGATGATTTGACAATGGTGGTGGGAGAAGGATCATGATGGTGATGGTACTGATGATGGTGATGGTAATGATGGTGATATGAGGTGGGTGATGGTGATGATGTGAGGATGGTGATGATAATGATGATGGTGATGTAAGGGGTGATGATGATGATAATGATGATGGTGATGATGATGATTATGGGGATGATGATGATGATGAAGATGATGGTGATAATAAGGATGATGATAATTATACGACAATGAATATTATAGTGATGATATTACCACTATAAGCAGTACCATCATCATTGAGAGACAACGATAGTAATGATAATTGCAATGACGGTAAAACAAACAAACAAAAAAAAAACCATTGATTATACTACTGAAAATGATAATTCTCATAACATTAGCATTGTCCCCATACTCTTGAAATTTCACTATAAGCATATCAAAAGAATATTTAAAAAAAGGAAGAAAGAATAAAACAAGGAAAAAGGAAAATAAAAATGAAAAACGAAGAAAATAAAAATAAAAAACAAAGATTTTTTTTTTGAAAAACAAAGAAAGAAAAATGAAAAACAAAGAAAAGAAAAATGAAAAACAAAGAAAATAAAAAATAAAATAGAAAGAAAAATGAAAAACAAAGAAAAAAAAAAAAATATATCATAACTACCAGAAATGCATTTGGAATTACACTTCGGAATCAATGACACTAATATTAGATTAGATAACTTTAATTAGATAAGACAGGGCTTAATGCGAAGAGTAATCCACCTGCATCAATAGAAAACGGAGAAACCTCATTAACAAAACCGGATTGCGGGAAAATTCATGATTTAATTAGAAAAAAAAAAAAGTTAAAGTAAAAAGTTATTGAAGAGGGCAAATTAGTGGAGGATCAAGATAATGAGAGATATGTTAAAGTTGTTAGATAAGGTTTTGTGTTTTATTTATATATTTTTTTATTTATTTATTTATTTTTTTTTTTTTTCGTGTGTTCGTGACTTGAGCAAGATTGATAAAATGATAAGAGGACGATGGAATGATAATAGAATAGTATAATAAAATAAAGGAAGAGGATTCTATAACATGAAAACAGATTATGACTATCAAACTAGAATTAGAAATGGAAAAGGAAAAGAAAATTGGAAAAAAAAGAGAAAGAAAAATGAACTTGAAACAAAGGAAAGGTGAGCATTGACAATTTGTCACTAGGAAAACGACTTGACAAAAGAAACTCATTGACAAGCCGATACATCTCGAAGCTTCTGTACATCACGCTCTCCGTATTCTCGATTGAAGTCAAAGGAAAGAAAAATTACCCCCCCCCCCCTAAAAAACAAAAAAAAGATAAAAAAGAAAAAGAAAAAAGAAAAAGGAAAGATAAAAAAAAAGAAAAAGAAAAAAGAAAAATGAAAAAAAAAGAGAATAAGAAATGAAAATAAAAAAAAAATTAAAAAAAAAATAAAAAAAATAAAAGAAAAGGAAAATAAAAATAACAGCAACAACTTAAAATTGCACTTTCTTTCCAAAGCGGGCATCGGAAACTACCCCCCGCATTCACGAATAAGCCGGCCAAATCTAGGCTTCAAGAAACCCCTTAGATGCCCCGACCCATTTGCGTGTCTCCCTTGGAATAGACGGCGCTCATTTGAATGATTGATTGTTGAGGAGCTTCATTGGGTCAGCCTCGGCGGAGTTGGACAGATGGGGAATATACGTGTATGTGTGTGTGTACGTAGAGATATACATGTATATATATACATATATATATGTATATATATACATACATATATATATATATATATATATATATATATATATATATATATTTATATATACACACATACACACGTACACACGCACGCACACACACAGACACACACACACACACACACACATATATATATATATATGTATATATATGTATATATATATATATATAAATCAAAAAGAAAATGCGCTACGAAACAAAGACAAATAGGAAACCATCTTATCAATGACAAATATCATTGATAAGAACACGAAACTGGACCCCTCTTTTGAGGTATGTCCTCGGTGAGCATACCCATTCGGGAAGGAAATGGGGGACGAGGAAATAATGGGTAAACTATAAAGGACACAAATGAAAAAGGCCAGAATGAGAAATGAGGTGGGTAGGGGTGGGTGGGGGAGATAGTGCTATAATAGCTATGTGAAAGATGATGGTAAAGGAAGATAAGGTAGAACACATGGAGGGAAGATATGAGGGGAATTCTGGAGAATATTTCTGGCGAAACATGATTTAAAGGGAAATATTCGAACAAAAACACACACACACACACACACACACACACACACACACACACACACACACAAGAACAAACACATAACAAGAGAGAGAGAGAGAGGCAGATATACAGACATATATACATACATACAGACAGACAAACAAACAGGCAGACAGACAGACAATCAAGCAAACAGACATAGTCACATAAACAGAAACAGACAGACAAACAAGCAAATAAACATAGAAACAAAAAGAGAAACAGGCCAGCAGACAGACAGACAAACAAGCAAATAAACATAGACACAAAAAGATAAACAGACAGACAGACAAAAATAAAGAAATGAACAAGAAAAAAAGTATCGAATCCATAACAGATCACACACAACTCCCCCACACCCCCCACCTACCCCCCACCCCCCCATCCTCATCGATCTTCCACGTAAACATCTCTCCTTCCCCTTCCCTCCTTTTATTTTCTTTTATTTTCATTTTTTTTCCCCTCTCTCTCTCTTTCTTTCTTTCCGATCACATATTATACGTCAAGGCTAATATATCCCCTCCCCCCCCCCCCCCCCCCCCCGATCCTGACAGCTAAGTCGCCGTTCTCACTGAACCTCCCGGCGTTGTCTCTCTCTCTCTCCCTTGCCTCTGACGTTGACGAATCACAGACACAGAGGACAAAGATAAAAACCCGAATATTGGCAGTTTCTCCGTCGGGAAGAAAGGGAGAAAGGAGGAGAAGAAGAAAGGGAAGAAGAGGTGGATACGTCCATTGTTTTTTTTTTTTAGTTTTTGTTTTGTTTTTTTGTTTTTAAAGAGATCGGGTGAAGAAGGGAAGGGGAAGGAATGATAAGAAAAGAGGGGAATAAATGGAGGGAAGGGGGAGGATTGGGGAATAAGGGGATTGGAGAATGAGGAGATGGGGTAATAGGGGAAGAGGGGAGGTGAAGAAATGGGGGGAGGGGTAAGGGAGAAAAGGAATTTGGATGAGAGGCAAAGGAAAGGAAGGAAGGGAGACGAGGTTAGTAAAGAAGGGAAGAAGAGAAAATGGTGAACTAATCCGAAAATATTGCGAGAAAATGAAAGAAAGAATTAGAGAAAATTGAAGATGATGAGGTGTTAGGTGAGGGGAAGGAGAGGAGGGGAAGAAAAAATGTTGGATAAGATGCAAAGGAAAAGAAGGAAGTGAAGAGGAAGTGAAGAGAGGAAGATAGAGAAAACGAGAGAAATGATAATAGAAAAACGAAGATGAGAAGAAAAAAAATGTTGGATAAGATGCAAAGGAAAGGAAAAAGAGAAACGAGGTAAGGGAAGATAGGAAGAGAGGAAGATAGTGAAGAAATCAGAAAATAAGGAGAAAACGAAACATATAATAAAGAAAAACGAAGATGATAATGGAAAGTGAGAAAGAGAAACAAGGGTAGGGAAGATAAGAAGAGAGTAAATGAGGGAATAAATCAGAAAATATTAAGAGAAAGGGAGAGAAAAAATGAGAGAAAAATGAAGATGATAATGTGTTAGGTGAGGAGGAGAAAAAAAAAAAAAAGGAATGAGAAAAACGAGATAATGGAATATAGGAATAGAGGAAGAGAGTGAATAAATAATCAAAGAAAAAACGATGCAAAGAACAAGAAAAAAGAAAAGAAAATGATAAGGTGTTGGGTGACGAGAAGGCGGAGATGTGAAGAGAGGGAAGAAAAAGAAAATTGGATAATATGCAAAGGAAAAGAAGGAAGAGAAACGAAGGTAAGGGAGATAGGAAGAGAGGAAGATAGGGAATAAATCAGAAAATAAGGAGAAGAAACAAGAAAAATGATAAGGAAAAAAACTGATAAGGTGTTAGGTAAGAAGGAGGCAAGGAATAAGATGCAAGGGAAAGGGAAGAGAAACGAAGGTAAGGGAGATAGGAAGAGAGGAAGATAGGGAATAAATCAGAAAATAAGGAGAAGAAACAAGAAAAATGATAAGGAAAAAAACTGATAAGGTGTTAGGTAAGAAGGAGGCAAGGAATAAGATGCATGATAAAAGGAAGAGAAACGAAGTTAAGGAAGATAGGAAATGAGAAAGATAGGGAATAAATGGGAAAATAAGGAAAGAAAACGAGAGAAATAACAAGAGAAAAAACGATGATTATAAAGTGTTGGGTGAGGAGGAAGGAAGAAAAAAATGTTAGATAAGATGCAAGGAAAAAGAAAGAAGAGAATAGAGGGTAGGGAAGATAGGAAGAGAGGAAGATAATAAATCAGAAAATATGGAGAGAAAAGGAGAGAAAGAATGGATAAGAGAAAACTGAAGATAGTAAGGTATTAGGCGAGAAAAAGGAGAAGAGGTGAAATAGAAAACGTGAATAAATCGGAAAATATTGAGAGAAGAGGAGAGAGAGAGTGAGAGAAAAAGGAAGATAATAAGTAGTTACGTGAGGAGGAAGGAAAACAAAAAAAAAGTTGGAAAGGAAGGAGGAGAGACGAGGTTAGTGAAGATGGGAAGAGGGGGAGATGGTAAATAAATCAGAAACTATTGAGAGAAACAAGAAAAAAAATGGGTAGGAGAAAGATGAGGATGACAAGCACGAGACATGGATATAAATAGACAGAGAAGGAGATAGCGATAGATGGGATAGATAGCTAAATAGCTAAATAGAGATAGATAGATAGATAGATCAATAGATAAAAAGATAGATAGATTGATAGATAGATAGATAGATAGATAGATAGATAGATAAATAGAGAGAGAGAGAGAGAGAGAGAGAGAGAGAGAGAGAGAGAGAGAGAGAGAGAGAGAGAGAGAGAGAGAGAGAGAGAGAGAGAAGAGAGAATTAGAAAGACAAAGAGAAACTAGAAAATGAAGGAAAAGGAAATGTAAATAATAACAGAGATTGAAAAAAAAAAAAAATCGAGAACGAAAGAGGAGGAAAAAGAAAACAAGAGGGCAAGAGAGAGAGAGAGAGAGAGAGAGAGAGAGAGAGAGA
>NC_061826.1:11887701-11890201 GCF_019202785.1 Penaeus chinensis | reverse complement strand
TTGAAAACGATAATGACGTCATTATTTTTGTCATAAATGCATGACTTTTGTTAAGAAAAGGGCGAGGAAATCACTTTTTTGGTAATTAAAATGTCTGAAAACTCAGAATGAAGGAAGATAAGACAGAAGAAAGTCAATAGATGAAAAAAAAAAAAACAGAAAAAGAAAGAAAGGTAAATTAAACAAGAATGAATAAGGAATAGAAAAGGGTAGAGAGATGAAAAAGAAGAAAGGAAAATGAAACAAGAACGAATGAGAAAAGGACTTAGGAAATGTTGAGAATATTATTACCCAGCCATTTAATCCGGTCCGTTAATGAGAGAGAGAAAAAAAAAGGGTTAGCTGCTTGAAGTTTTTCCTAATGAGTCAGCACATTCGGAATGAAGAGAGAGAGAGAGAGAGAAAAAAAATACTTACTTACTTACTTAATAGTCACATACACGTAAAGAGAATAGCCAAGGTTAAACGAATCAAAAAAAAAAAAAAAAATAAAAAAAAGATAAAACTCGGGTACAATTAAAAGCACCCAACATGACAATCGTGGAATATCTGAATAGATTTTTTGAAAAGATTCCGGCCCTGATGACGTAGCTAATGGAATCAACTAACTGACAAACAACCAAGTTATCGCCAAGATCTGACAGCCGCTCGAATGTGCCACAAATTCTTTTCAATTCTTTCGGAGCGGAAAGAGGCTGTCTTTTCTTGCTCGCTTCTCGCTTTCGCTCTGTCTGTCTGTCTGGCTATGTATATAAATATCTGTCTATCTATCTATCTATCTATCTGTCTATCTATATGTCTATACGCACACGCACACACACACACGCACACACACATATATGTATATAGATAGATAGATAGATAGATAGATAGATAGATAGATAGATAGATATAGATAGATAGATAGATAGATAGATAGATAGATAGATAGATAGGTAGATAGATAGGTAGATAGATAGATAGATAGATTTATGCGTATATACATATACATGCAAACATTCATATATATATGTATATATGTATATATATATTTATATGTATATGTATATATTTATATATGTATATATATGTATATATATATATATATATATATATATATATATATATATATATATATGTATATATATATACATATATTATACACACACACACACACGCACACACACACAGACACACACACACACACAGACACACACACACACACACACACACACACACACATACACACACACACACGCGCTCGCACTCACACACACGCACACACACACACGCGTCGCGACGGTCGTAAAAATGCCCGCGCTCTGATCGCCTTGAGAAGTCATACTCAGGTGTAGTAGGGCAAGTCACCGCCGTGGCACTAGTGTTAGAGCGTCGAACCGCGGTTGATTAGGAAGGGCATCCAATCAGGCAAAGGTGGCACTGCCTTATAACCTCTCAACATTGAATTTAGAGAGGCCTATGTCCTGAAGTGGAATGATTGGGTGTTGAAAAAAGTATATATATATACTATATATATATATATATATATATATATATATATATATATGTATATAGGGCCCTCCGGTCTCATACCCGGAGTGACCTAGGTTTGAGGCCAGGTCAGGGAGGATTGTTATACATCTATATCAATGCGGTATTGCATTATTCCATCTTTCATATATATATATATTTATATATATATATATACACATATACATATACATATATAGATGTGTGTATGTGTGTTTGTGTGCGAGTGTATATGTACAGTCAAGTCGAAAATACAAATGATTGACAAAAAGCCACGTCATCTGAACTGTGCTATGAGTCATACGTTGAGAGCAATAGCAATGTGAGGATATTTGAGAAGAAGGCGAGGACAGGTGGACATGGATGCTGGGGACAAAGATTTGAGTTATGAGTAAGGATGCTCAGTTTCTAAGAGTCCACGCAGTAGGTGAGAAGGTATTGTTAGTACATGTTTTATAAATATGCAAATGCACAAATGTAGATACACATGTATACACTCACGAGTAGATAGCAATGCACACACAGACGCGCAAATACTCAGACGTACACAGGTAAACAAACACACACACAAATATAAAAACACATAGATATACACAAGCAGATAGGCATATAAACACATATACATACATATTAATACACATACACACTCAAACATACATGAAAAACGCACATACATGCAAATATGGACACGCACAAACGATAGATAGACAGACAGATGTAAAATATATTTGCTTCTTATATTACTTCATTTTTGCTATCATAAATTCACTATGTTAAGGTTAAAACCCTTTATGGAAAAAGCATCTATATTCATTTATGATATTAAGCTTTATTGCAATGAAAGTGTGTCCATGTTGGAGCCATTAAAAATATGTAACTTGACAAGCTAACCCTTGTAACGATTTCCAAATGTGCCATTTTAGGCGAATTGATATATTCAGACACACAGAATCACACGCATACACACACGTATATATATGTACACACACAC
>NC_061826.1:11870201-11877701 GCF_019202785.1 Penaeus chinensis | reverse complement strand
CAAAGGAATGGGAATATAGATGAAATAAAGGGAATAAGTAGACGAAGATAATAAGGAGAGAAATACGAAATTGAGATAGCAAATGAGAATAACATAAAAAACACAAAAAGGGGAAAATGTCTGAGAAATAAGAAAATGATAGATTTATATGGAGAAGAAGAAGAGGAAAGAGAATAAAAGAAGAGGAAAATAAGAAGAAGAAGAAGAAGAAAAGTAGTGAAGAAGAAGAAGAAGAAGAGGAAGAAGAAGAAAAAGAAGATGATGATGATGATAATGACGATGAAGAGAGAGAATAAGAATAAGACGATAATGACGATGAAGAAAAATACTAAGATAAAGTTGATAATAACAATGAAGTGAGAGAATAAAATGATAATAACGATGATAAAGAAGAAGAACCGAAATACAAAACTGAAGATTAAAGAAATAGAAGAAGAAGAAGAAAAAGTAGAAGGAGAAGGAGGAGAAGAAGAAGAAGGAGAGGAGGAGGAGGAGGAAGAAGAAGAAGAAGAAGAAGAAGAAGAAGAAGAAGAAGAAGAAGAAGAAGAAGAAGAAGAAGAAGAAGAAGAAGAAGAAGAAGAGAAGAAGAAGAAGAAGAAGAAGAAGAAGAAGAAGAAGAAGAAGAAGAAGAAGAAAAGAAGAAGAAAAAGAAGAGGAAGAAGAAGAAGAAGAAGAAGAAGAAGAAGGAGAAGAAGAAGAAGAAGAGGAAGAAGAAGAAGAAGAAGAAGAGGAAGAAAAAAAAAAGAAGAAACAGAAGAAGAAGAAGAAAAAGAAGAAGAAGAAGAAGAAGAAGAGAAAGAAGAAGAAGAAGAAGAGGAAAAAGAGAAAGAAATAAAAGAAGAGCAAGAAGAAGAAGAAGAAGGAGAAAAAGAAGAAGAAAAAGATATGAAAATATGACAAACAGTTGAAGTGATACAGAGCGACGTCCCACAAAGAGCAGCTGTATCGTCGCGGAATGAATGGATCCAAAGAAAATAAATGCGCGTCGTCGTTATCGTATGTATAACCGATGTCAACATGGCGCGTGAAAAGGGGCTTGATCTTTCTCTTGAAATATTAAAAAAAAATATATGTTTTTTTTTTTTTTTCTGTATATGTCTGTCTCTCTCTGTTGTTCTTTCTTCTTTCTCTATTTCTTGCTTTTGCTGTCTCTCTCTCTCTCTTGCTTTCGCTCTCTCTCTCTCTCTTGCTTTCTCTCTCTCTCTCTCTCTCTCACTCTCGTCTCTCTCGTCTCTCTCTCTCTCTCTATTGCTTTCGCTCTCTCTCTCTCTCTCAGGCTTTCGCTCTCTCTCTCTCCTCTCTCTCTCTCTCAATCGTCTCCTCTCATCTCTCTCTCTCTCTCCCCCTCTCTCTTTCTCTCTCTCTCTCTCTCTGCTTTTTTTTATATATTCTTTCTCTCTCTCTCCTCCCTCTCTCCCGTTCTCTCTCTCCCCTCTCTTTTCTCTCAAGTCTCTCCTCCCCTCTTCTCTCTTTATTTATATTTTTATCTCCTCTCTCTTTCCCTCTCTCCCCTTCTCTCTCCTCATCTCTTCTCGCCTCCTCCTCTCTTTTCTCTCTCTCTCTCTATCATCTATCTATCTATTTAAAGTTCTCTCCGCCTCTGTGTCCCCGTCTCTCTCTCTTTTTCTCTCCCCTCTCATCTCTCTCCATTTTTCCCTCTCTCCCCTCTCCTCTCTCTCAAACACCAAAATCACAAAAAACCAAAAATAAAAATATATATATATATATAATATATTTTATATATAAATATATATATTATTTTTTTTACTTATTTCTCTCTCACTCCCTCTCACTCACTACCTCTCTCTCTCTCCTCTCCTCCTCCCCTAATCCCTCTCTCTCTCTTTCCCTCCCCCTCTCTCTCTCCTCTTTTCTTTCTTCTTTTTTTTTTCTCCTCTCTCTCTCTCTCTCTCCCTCCTCATCTCTCCTCTCTCTCTCATTCACTCTCTCTTTCACTCTCTCTCCTCTCTCTCTCTCCTCTTCTCTCCCTCTCCCCCTCTCCTCTCCTCTCTCCCCTCCTTTCTCTCTCTCTCTCTCTCTCTCCCCCCTCTCTCTCTCTCTCTCCCCCCTCCCCCCCTCTCTCTCTCTCCCCATCTTTTCCCGTCTTCTCTCTCTCTAATTCTATCATTTATTTCCTCCCCGGGTTTCTGCCCTCCTTTTTCTCTCTCTCCTAAACCTCCTTTCTCTCTCTCTCTCCTCCTTCTCCCCTCTCCATCTCTCTCTCTCTCTTCTCTCTCTCCCCCCTTTATAAAACCCCAACACACACACACAAAACAAAACACACACCATATTTTATAATATATATATATATATTATAAAGTTTATAAATTTTTATATATATTTATTTACTTATTCTCTCTCACCCCCCTCACTCACTACCTCTCTCTCTCTCTCTCATTCTTCTCTCTCTCTCATCTTTCCCTCTCTCTCGATCACTTCTCCTCATCTTTTCTCACATCTTCTCTCTCTCTCTCTCTCTCACTCTTTCTTTCCTCTCTCTCTTGTCTTTCTCCTCTCTCTTTTTTTTCCTCCCCTCCCTTTTCCCTCCCCCTCTTCTTATCTCTAAACTCTCCTCTCTTCTCTCTCTCTTTCCCCTCTCTTTTTCTCTCTCTCTCTTCTCTCTCTCTCTCTCATCTCACCCCCTCTCTCTCTTTCTTTCTCTCCTCCTCTCTCTCTCTCCTCTCCACCTCCTCTTTCTTTCCCCCTCTCTCCCCTCTCTCTCTCCTCTCTCCCCTTTTCTCATTTTTCCCCTCTCTCTCTCTCTCCCTCTCCCTCCCTCTCTCTGTCTCCCTCCCTCCCTCCCTCCTCCCTCCCCCCCTCTCCCCCTCTCCCCTTCCCCTCCCTCTTCCTCTCTCTTTTTCTCTTTCATACTTGGGGAACAAATCAAAAAAAAAAACTTTCCCCTTTAGTGGCCATGTCAAGAGTGACGTCATGAGTGTTGACTTCGCCAAGTTCTCAAGGGGGGGGGGGGGGGTAGGAGGAAAGGGGAGAAGGATGGAGGAGGAAAAAGAAGGGGGAGGAAGATAAAGGTGGAGAAGGGGGGGGAAGAGAAAGAAGGGGGAAAAAGAAGGGAAAAGAAGAAAAATTTTTGGGAAAAAAGGAAAGGGGGAAAATAAGAGGAAAAAAAGGGGGGAAGAAAAAAAAAGGTGGAAAAGGGAAAGAGGAGGAAAAAGGAAAGGAAAAAGGGGGAGAGGAAGATAAAGGTGGGGAAGGAAGGAAAAGGAGAATGATGAAGGGGGAAAAAAAGGAGAGGAAGATAAAGGTGGAGAAGGAAAGAAGAGGAGAAGGAAAAAAAGGGAGACAAACAAAAGAAGGATAAAGTAGGATAGAAAAAGGAGAAGGAAGAGAAAAGGGGGAAAAGGAAAAGGGAAAAGGGGGGGAAGAGAGAAGAGTGGAATAGAAGGAAAAGAGGGAGAGGAAGAGAAAAAGGGGGGAAAAGGGAGAAGGAAAGGGAGGAGGGAATTAAGAACGAAGGAGGAAAGAGGAAGAGAAAGGAGAAAAACAAAAAAGGGATGAGAGGAAAGGAAAAGGAAGAAAGGAGAAAGGGAGATAGAAGGAAGGCAAGTAAACAAGAAAAGGAAGGGGAAAAAGGGGAGAAGAAGGGGAAAAAAGAAAAGAAAGAAAAAAAAAAAAAGGGAAAAAGGGAAAGGAAAAATAGAAAAAAAGGTAAAAAAAAGGGGAAGGGAAAAGAGAGAAAGGAAAAAAAAGTAGTTGTGGAATTTAAGGATAATTCAAAAACCCGATAAGATAAATTTATGGCTAATAAATATAAATTAGGGAAAGGAATGGAGTTTTTTCCTTTTTTGACCTATAATTTAATGCTATAACACCTATTCACTAAAGAAAAGGAGAAAAAAACAATTTCATAATTAACAGTTGAAAGGGAAGACAAAGAGAGGAAGAGAGAGAGAGAAAAGAAAGGGAGAGGAAGAGGGAAAGAAAGAGAGAGGGAGGGAGAAGGAAGAGAGGGGAGAAGAGAGAGAGGGAGGGAAGAGGAAGAGTAGTAGATAGAAAGGAGAGAGAGTTGAGAGTGAGAAGAGGAGAGGAGAGAGGGAAGAGAGGGAAGAGATAAGAGAAAGGATAGATAGATAGATAGTTGTAGAAGTAGAGAGAGGGAGGGGAAGAGGAAGAGAGAGAGAAAAGAGGAGAGAGAGTGAGAGGGAAGAAGAAAGAGAAGAGAGAGAGATAAGGAAGAAGAAAAAGAAAAGAAAAAATAAAGATTAGATAAAAGATAGATAGAGGAAGAGAGGGGGGGGAGAGAGGGAGGGGAGAAAAGGAAAGAGATATTGAGTTTATTTAAAAAATCTGTTATTCGTCTACGATAAATATCGCATTCAAGGAAAAAAAAAAAAAAAATCTTAAGACTCCTTCGTCATTATCTTAATTTTTTTTCTTCTCTCACATTTCGTCACTAACGAACGCCAAGGCCTTAATTTCATTTCCAATTTTCTATCCTATTTTCGAGTTGTTGTTTTTCTCAATATATATTCTACTCTCTTTCGTTTTCTTTTTTTTTCGATTTTCATTTTTTTTTCACTCTTTATTGGTGATTTTTTTTTCATTATAATTATTTCCATTTCTTTGTTTTACATTTTTATATCTCTATTCCTCTCCGTCCCTTCTTCATTATTTTTATCATTATTTCCCTGTTTCCATTCTTGTTTTTTATCATATTCACGTACGTCTCTTCTTCTCTTTTCCTCTTTTCTTCGGTTTCTCTTCTTCGTTATGTACATCCTTTTTTCTTCCTATTCTATCTTTTATTTTTATTCTTTCATCACGATTTCCATTTCTCTATTTTTTAAAATTTTATCTCTTTCTCCTTTCCTTCTTCACTATATTCATTATTATTTGTATCTTTTATTTAAATTTTCAATTCTTTCTTTACTGCCTTTCATCATTATTATCATTTTTTTCGTTCTTGCGTCGTCACTATTCTTTTCCTCTCCTTCTTCACTATTCTTATTTCCATTTTCTACTCTGGTTTTAATTTTTATTATCGTTTTTTGTTGATCTATTTTTTTAATTTCTATTATTTTCCTATCATTATCATTATTTTCCATTTTTCAATTCTATATTTTCATGTTCTATTTTTCTATCTTTTTGTTATCTCTGTTCTTCTCTTTTCTTTCCTTCCTCACTTCCTTCCGTCCTCATTATTTTCTGTTCTTCCTTTCTGTATTTTCCATTTTCCTTTTTTTCATCTATATTGTTCCTCTTCCTTTCTTTCCTTCCTGACAATTTTTGTTTTCATTATTTTCGTTTTTTTTTTAAATTTTCATCTCTATTCTTCTCTCTTTCCTTCCTGACTATTTTTCATTATAATCCAATTTCTATTCTTCCTCTCTCTCCTCCTCCTCTCTTTCCTTCCTGACTATTTTTCATTATCATCCAATTTCCATTTTTCCATCTCTATTCCTCTCCTCTCTTTCCTTCCTGACTATTTTTCATTATCATCCAATTTCCATTTTTCCATCTCTATTTTTCTTCTTTTCCTTCCTAACTATTTTTCACAATTATCCAATCTCTATTTTTCCTCTCTCTCCTCCTCCTCTCTTTCCTTCCTAACTATTTTTCACAATTATCCAATTTAAATTTTTCCTCTCTATTCCTCTCCTCTCTTTCCTTCCTGACTATTTTTCATTATCATCCAATTTCTATTTTTCCATCTCTATTTTTCTTCTTTTCCTTCCTGACTATTTTTCACAATTATCCAATTAAAATTTTTCCTCTCTATTCCTCTCCTCTCTTCCCTTCCTAACTATTTTTCACCATTATCCAATTTCTATTTTTCCTCTCTCTCCTCCTCCTCTCTTTCCTCCCTGACTATTTTTCATTATCATCCAATTTCTATTTTTCCATCTCTATTTTTCTTCTTTTCCTTCCTGACTATTTTTCACAATTATCCAATTTAAATTTTTCCTCTCTATTCCTCTCCTCTCTTCCCTTCCTAACTATTTTTCACCATTATCAAATTTCTATTTTTCCTCTCTCTCCTCCTCCTCTCTTTCCTCCCTGACTATTTTTCATTATCATCCAATTTCTATTTTTCCATCTCTATTTTTCTTCTTTTCCTTCCTGACTATTTTTCACAATTATCCAGTTTCTATTTTTCCTCTCTATTCCTCTCCTCTCTTCCCTTCCTAACTATTTTTCACCATTATCCAATTTCTATTTTTCCTCTCTCTCCTCCTCCTCTCTTTCCTCCCTGACTATTTTTCATTATTTTCTCTCCAGATCGCCATAGTCTCCTTGCCAAAGCCGCCGTTGTGATGGATGGCCTGAGGTCAGACCTTGTTTACACTGGGAGACTGTGATCCTCCTCCGCCTCTTTTCTCTGTCTCCTTCATGCCTCTTTTATCATATTATTTTTATGTTATCTTTGGGTTCCGTTACGTTTTCTTTTTTCTTTTTCTTTGGATTGTTTTTTTTTTATTTGGATCGTTGCTTGTATGTTTTTTTTTTTTTTTTTTTTTTTCGAATCCTTCCTTTCGGGTCTTCCTTTGTTGATGTTTTTTTTTTCATCTTCTTCTTCTTCCTCCTCCTTTGTCTCGTCTTCCTTCCTTTCTCCGTCTGTCCACCCCGTTTCTTTTCACTTATTCTCCTCTTCTCTTTCACCCCTTCTTACGTTAATCCATTCCTTTCTTCGACAAAAGCTTCGAAGCAAGAACGACCCTTTGTTATTCACATTTTTTTCAAGTCTCCCCTGTAATGCGATTCCCGAGACCCCGTTTTCTCCCGGCATAGAAAACGGAACGCGAGGAGCTATTCGCATGTGATTTCGGGACAAAAGAGTCGAGGTTGAAAGTGAACTTGTAAATTCAGGCAGTATATGGAAAAACTGTTTTCTACATAGGTCTGTATGTGTATGTGAGGGTGTACGCGTATTTGTGTGTGTGAGTGGGCGTACATGTGAGTATATGAACCGTATTCATGTAGACAAATGTAGAATGACGAAGATATAATCGATATTCTTTCTCATAAGAGTATGTACGACGTGTGTGTATGTGTGTGTGTGTAAGTGTGTGTGTATGTGTGTGTGTGTGTGTGTGTGTGTGTGTGTGTGTGTGTGTGTGTGTGTGTGTGTGTGTGTGTGTTTGTGCGTGTAGTAGTAATGATGATGATAAAATTGATTCTGGCAATGGTAATGATAATGTTAATGATATTAATGATAATAATAATGATAACAATGATGATAATAACAATGTTAATAATAATAACAATAATAATGCCAATAAAAATAATATCAATGAAAGTAATAGTAATGATAATATTAATAATTACAATAATAAAAATAGTGATAATAATAATGGTAATGATAATAACAATAGTGACAATAATGATAATAGTAATGGTATTAAGGATAATAATAGTAATGGTAACAGAGATGGTAATAATAATAATAACAACAACAACAATAATAATAATAATAATAATAATAATAATAATAATAATAATAATAATAATAAGAAGAGTGATGATGATGATGATGATGATAAT
>NC_061826.1:11860201-11865201 GCF_019202785.1 Penaeus chinensis | reverse complement strand
GTGTAACTAGTCAGCAGGAGGCGAAGGTGGCGTCTAGACTGTGCCGGAGATTTTTTTCTTCTTTTTTAATCTCGTCTCGCTTCTCTCTCTTCTCTCTCTCTCTCTCTCTCTCACTCTCTTCTCCACTCTCGTCGTCTCTTCTCCTCTCTCCTCTCTCTCTTTCTTTCTTCTCTGTCCCTGTCTGCCCTGGTCTCATTCCTCACTCCCCATCTTTCCCTATTCCTCTCTCTCTCTTTCTCTATTCCTCTCTCTCTCTCTATCCTCTCCCCTCTTTTCTTCTTCCTCCTCGTAAATCTCTCTTCTCCTCACCGTCTCTCTCATCTCTCTCGTCATCTCTCTCTCTCCTCCATCCTCTCTTCTCTCTCGTCTCATCCTCTCTCTCTCTCTCCTTTCTTTCTCTTCCCTGTCTGCCCCTGTCTCTTTCCCTCTCTCTCTTTCTCTTAATTCTCTCTCTCTCTCATCTCTCTCTCTCCTCGCTCTCATCCTCCTCGTCTCTCTCTCTCTCGTCTCTGTCTCCTCTCTTCATCTCCTCATCTCTCTTCTCTCCTCAACTCTCTCAGCTCCTCTCTCCATCGTCTCCTCTCTCTCTCATTCCCTCTCCTCTCTCATCTCTCTCATCTCACATCCTCTCTATCGTCTCTCTCTCATACTCCTCTCCTGCTCCCGTCCTGTCTCTGTCTCTATTCTCTCTCTCTCTTTCTCTATTCCTCTCTCTCTCTTTCTCTATTCCTCTCTCTCTCTTTCTCTATTCCTCTCTCTCTCTCTTTCTCTCTTTCTTTCTTTCTCTCTCTCTCTCTCTCTGTATCTCTCTGTCTCTCTCTCTCTCTCTCTCTCTCTCTCTCTCTCTCTCTCTCCTCATCTCTCTCTCTCTCTCTCTTTCTTTCTCTGTCCCTGTCTGTCTGTCTCTTTCCCTCTCTCTCTTTCTCTATTCCTCTCTCTCTCTTTCTCTATTCCTCTCTCTCTCTCTCTCCTCTCTCTCTCTTCTCTCTCTCTCTCTCTCTCTCTCTCTCTCTCTCTTCTCTCTCTCTCTCTCTGTCTCTCTCTCTCTCTCTCTCTCTCTCTCTCTCTCTCTCTCTCTCCTCTCTCTCTCTCTCTCTCTCTCTCTTTCTCTGTCCCTGTCTGTCTGTCTCTATTCCTCTCTCTCTCTTTCTCTATTCCTCTCTCTCTCTTTCTCTATTCCTCTCTCGCTCTTCTCTATCCCCCCCCCCTCTCTCTCTCTCTCTCTCTCTCTCTCTCTCCTCTCTCTTTTTCTTCTCTCCTCCTGTCTGTCTGTCCTCTTTCCCTCTCCTCTTTCTCCTATTCTTCTCTCTCTCTCTCTCTCTCTCTCTTCTCTGTCTCTCTGTCCCTCTCTCCCATAAATCCTCCGTCATCAATCTCTCTCTCTCATTCCTCTCTCTCATTCTCTCTCTCTCTCTCTTTCTCTGTCCCTGTCTGTCTGTCTCTATTCCTCTCTCTCTCTTCTCTATTCCTCTCTCTCTCTCTTCTCTATTCCTCTCTCTCTCTTTCTCTATTCCCCCCCCCCCTCTCTCTCTCTCTCTCTCTCTCTCTCTCTCTCATCCCTCTCTCTCTCTCTCTCTCTCTCTTTTTCTTTCTCCGTCCCTGTCTGTCTGTCTCTTTCCCTCTCTCTCTTTCTCTATTCTTCTCTCTTTCTTTCTCTCTCTCTCTCTCTCTCTCTCTCTCTCTCTCTCTCTCTCTCTCTCTCTCTCTCTCTCTCTCTCTCTCTATCTCTCTCTCTCTCTCTCTCTCTCTCTCTCTCTCTCTCTCTCTCTCTCTCTCTCCTCTCCCTCTCTCTCTCTCTCTCTCTCTCTCTCTCTCTCTCTCTCTCTCTCTCTCTCTCTCTCTCTCTCTCTCTCTCTCTCTCTCTCTCTCTCTCTCACTACCACTCCTTCCGTCTTTCTCCCCGTCTATACTCCCATCTTTCGCATTTATCTCCCAGTGTCCATAGTTCTTTCCTCCTCCTCTCTCTCAACACTTTCTCTATTTCTCTCGTAATCTCCTTTTGCAAAAATAGCCGAAAAATCGCGCTTGACCTTTGACCTTTTGCAAGACGCCTCCGCCGGCCTTTCAAGTCGATAACGAATGAAATTTATCAAAGAGGATAAAACGGGAGGAACACGCAGGCAGAAACAGATTGGGAAGAGAGAGCGAAAATTAAATGATAACGAAAGAAATTTAACGAAATGTGGTGAAAGTTATTAAAGATGTAAACATAAGGAAGGGCGGAATATATGAGAGAGAGTGAAATTATATTTAAGAATGAAGGGAAGTAGGAAGAAGAAGAGGTAAAGAAAGGGAAAGAGAATAAAGCAAGATGTGGTTGCAGACAGAGCGAAAACTCAATGCTAACGAACGAAATGTACGAAAAGATATGAGAATACATCGGAGAGGCGAAAATGGAAAATGGGTGAAATATGTATTAAAGAAAGTGAAACTGTATCTAAGAATGAAATATAGGCATGAAGGAAAGAAAGAAGAGAAAGAGGGAAAGAAAGAGATAGAGAATAACGGAAGATGTGAATGTAGAAACAGAATTAGGAAAAAAGAGCGAAAATGTGAATAATAACGAACGAAAATATATGGGAATATATCGGGGAGGTGAACATAGATTGAAAATGTAAACGTGAGGCAACATATGAAAGAAAGTGAAATTATATTTAAGAATGAATATATATATCAAAGGATGATATGTAAGTGAAATGAAAATATATGAAAAATTAAATGGACGAAATAAATAGATAAATCAGTGAAATAAGTATAGTTATATGAAACTAAGGTATGAGTGAAATGATATGAAAGGAATGGAATGGGAATGTGAAAAGATGGAAATATATGAAAAGAACTGAATATGTGAGATGAGTAACTAACTGTTAAGGAATTTTTAAAGTACACACACACACACACACTCACTCTATATCTATCTTTTTATCTATTTATCTATCTATCTATATATGTATGTATATATATATATATATATATATATTTATATGTATATACATATATAGATAGATATAGATATATATACATCCATATATGTATATATATACATGTATATATATATATATATATATATATATATATATATATTTTATATATATATATATATATATATATATGTATTTATATATATGTACATATATGTGTATATATACATATCTATGTATATATAGAGAGATAGATAGATAGCTATAAATATATAGACATATATAATTGCGTGCGCGCGCGCGCGTGTGTGTGTGTGTGTGTGTGTGCGTGTGTGTGCGTGTGTGTATGTATGTATGTATGTATACATATACATGTTACACACACATACACACACACACGCACACACACACACATACACACACATACACACACACACACACACACACACACACACACACACACACACACACACACACACACACACACACGCACACACACACATATATATATATATATATATATATATGTATATTCATATATATATAAATATATATATGTATATATATGTATATTCATATATATATATGTATATATATATGTATATTCATATATATATATATATATATATATATATATATATATATATAGAGAGAGAGAGAGAGAGAGAGAGAGACAGAGAGAGAGACAGAGCGAGAGAGAGAGAATTAATGATACACAATTCGAAAAGCATAACAAAACAACAACAACAAAAAAAAAAAAAACATACGAAACTAGATAAAAGGACATAAAAGCATTTAGAAAACTAAACACAACCCACACCTGCGCAACAGACGCCGCCCAGCCCGGCAACAATCCGTCACCGAGAGCACCATTGCGTCACCATACTCCCGCGTCATTGCGGCACCATATTATCGTGCATCATCATCCTTGGCGCCGTTATATGTCAACTCTGAAACGTCACTTTCCTGCTGCCTGATTCTTTTTATTCTTCTGTTTTGTGTCCTTCTACGTTATCATTATATATATATATATATATATATATATATATATACATATACATATATATTGTTGTTGTTGTTGTTGTTGTTCTTGTTTTATTGTTATTTTCTTTCGTTAGTTCTTTGCGCTTCGTTTGGGATAGGTGGGGGGGGTGGGGGGAGCGGAGGGGAGGGTGTGCATCTGTTTGTTTGGTTGTTTGTTTGTTCGTTTGTTGGTTTATTTGTTTGTGTGTGTGTGTGTGCGTGTGTGTGTTCGTTTGACTGTTAGTTTGTTAAATTAATAGATATATAAATAATAAATAAATAGATGGAAATATAGATAAAAACAAACAAGGATTAAATGTTAAGAAAGAACAATAATAAAACACACAGAGAACATCGAACCGAACACACGAAGAACATCCGAACACACACACAAAAAGAAAATATATATAAATAACATTTTAATTTTGTCTCTAATAAACATCCATCACGCATTTTCCCTATTCACTATGCTCCCCCTCCTCCCCACCTCCCCCCTCCCCCCCTTCCCCCAACACCCTTTCTTCCACCCTCTTTCTCTCTTGAATCTCTATCTTTCTTTACCCTTATTCTTCCATCTTCATCTTTCTCTTTCCCTCTTCTTTTATATCCATCTTTCTCTTGCCCTTCTCTTCCTCCTCCTCCTTTCCTCTTCTTTTTTCACCTTTCTCTTTCCCTCTTCTTCCACTTCCATCTTTCTCTTACTCTTCCTCTTCCATCTTTACCTCTCTTTTTCCCTCTTCTTTTACCCCTATCTTTCTCTTACCCTTTCTCTCTCCACCTTTCCTCTTTTTTTCATCTTTCTCTTTCCCTCTTCTTCCACTTCCATCTTTCTTTACCCTTCTCTTCCACCTCCACTTTTCTTTACCCTTCCTCTTCCACCCATTTCCACCTTTCTTTTACCTCCCCTCCCCCCCCAGACCCCCACTCTTCCCCTATTCCACTTCCCTCCAATTCCGTTCCTTTCCTTACCCCCACTTTTCCCCTCCTTTCTACCTATCCTCTTTCCTTCCCCTATTCCCTACTTTTACTCCGACTCCATCTCCCTATTTCTCTAAT
>NC_061826.1:11827701-11830201 GCF_019202785.1 Penaeus chinensis | reverse complement strand
AAACATTAGACTATTAGAAATAATAATGATAATGATAATGATAATGATGATGAAAATAATAACAAAGATAATAAAAGTAATAATAATAATAATAATAATAATAATAATAGTAATAATAATAATAATAATAATAATAATAATAATAATAATAATAATAATGTTAATAATGATAAAAGTGATAATAATAAAAAATAATAATGAAGATAATAATAATACTTATGATAATGAAAATTATAATGATAATAATGATTATAATAATGATAATAATAATAATGATAATAATGATAGCGATAATAATAATAATAATAATAATAATAATAATAATAATAATAACAACAATAATGATAAATAATAATGAAGATGATAATAATAATGATAATAATGATAATGAAAATAATAATAATAATGATAATGATAATGATAATGATGATAATAATAATAATAGTAATAATAATAAAAATCGAAATAATAATAATCGAAATAATGATAATAATAATAATGATAATAATGATAATAAAAATAATAATGATAATAATGATAATAATAATAATAATAATAATAATAATAAATACTGATAATAATAGTTATGATACTACTACTACTAACAATAATGATAATGATAATGAAAATAATATCAATAATTGTGATGATGGTAATAATAATAATAATAATAATAATAATAATTATGATGATGCTAATGATAATGATAATAACATAATAATAATAACAATAATAATAATAATATTTATAATAAAAAATAATGTCAATAATAATAATAGTAATGATACTACTCCTACTACTACTAATAATAATAACAACAATGAAAATAAAATAATAACGATAATAATGTTAATGATAATAACAACAATAACCATAATAATGATAATAATAGAAAATAATAATGATAATAATGATAATGATTATGACGATACTAATGAAAATAATAGTAACAATAATAGTAATGATAATAATAATAATAATAATAATAATAATAATAATAATTGTAATGATAACATTAATGGTACCATTAATAATATTGGTGTTATGTCATAAGAGACGACCTTATGCCTTTTTGGGAATTTGGGAGCACAAGTCAAAAGCATTAATATAAGAAATATCTTTATTTGGCTATTTTTGTAAATATTGGGCGTATCAAATATTCCGCTGCTGAGGGGGACAGGAACCTCTCCTTATCCAGTCAGGGTTGGGTCTGCCCTTGTATGGGTAGTGTGGAGCATGTGAAGCTCACCACCCGTCTGCCGTCACCTTTTTCGCCACTCACCCCCTCGGCTGCCGTCACCTTCTTCGCCACCTCACCACCCGTCTGCCGTCACCTTCGCCACCTCACCACCCGTCTGCCGTCACCTTCGCCACCTCACCACCCGTCTGCCGTCACCTTCTTCGCCACCTCACCACCTCGCCTACTTGCCACGCAACTTAGGCTTCCTTGGCCGTGACGTCACGCTTGTGCACGCTTGTTTGCCGGGCCTAAATACCTATCACCATTTTTAACGTAGGTTTACCATTATTTTTCATATGGTACGTTTAAGTTTATTGTTTGTTAGTTAACTTAAGAAAACTTATACGGATTATGATTAACGTATATTGTCAACACGTGACAATTGGTAATGATAATAATGATAACAATAATGGTGATTATGATTATGGTGATGACAATGATAATAACGAAAAAGTTAATAATGATAACTATTATCATACCTATTCCTATCATTATTACTATAACAATTATTTTTTTTGTCATTAACATTATTCCTAATACCATTATCATTATTACCAACGATGTTATTGTTATCATTATCATGACTGATGTTATTATCATCATTATCATTATTGTTGTTATTATTATCATTATCATTAGTGTTGTTATTATCATCATTATCATAATTGCTGTTAATATCATCATTATCATTATTGTTATTATCATCATTATCATTATTGTTATTATTATCATCATTATCATTATTGCTATTGTCATTAGCATATCATGATAATTTCATTTAATTTCATTCACGTTTCAGATTTCTTCGTATTTTGTGCATTTTATTAATTTGTATTTTCTTTCTTATCGACAATTCTCCCTCTTATTCCAATTATAACCTATTATTCTTTTATTTTCTTATCTCCTTCTTTGTCTCTTTATATTCCATTCCACTTCTTTCTTCCTTTCTTTTATTTCACTTTCGTCTATTTTGTTATTTTAATTATTTTCATTTTCCATTAATAATCATATTTATTTTTTATTTAATTTTCATCTCTTCTTTTATTTTAATATTTTTATTTTCAATTCACTTTCTCGCTTTCTTTTGATTTTAATTCATCTATTCTTTTTATTTTCCTTTCATTTCTCTTGATTTATTTATTTTTATCTCTTTTTTTAGTCTAGTTTTCTCTTTTTTTCTTTCACTTTCTTTATGTTTCGTTTATTTTGGATTATGCCTTTATTTTGATATTCTTTTTTATTTTTCATTAATTTCTCTTT
>NC_061826.1:11810201-11812701 GCF_019202785.1 Penaeus chinensis | reverse complement strand
CATATATAGACAGATAGATAAATAAGAAAATATCATTTAATTATTCACACTTAAGAAAGAAGCATATATTTATAACTTCACATCGAATTTCTCCAGTAATCACTAAACATTTTGCATTTTTTTTTTACAGCTATAGTAAATATCTGTTGTAGATTTCAGTAATATTGTATCAGGCAAGGGGGAAAAAAAACGTAATTCTCATGACAAACAAGCAGACAGGTGAACATACGCAGATTCAGAGGGAGTGAAGTGTCTGGGTCAACAGAAAAGCAGGTAAAGTGTAAAAACGGAAGAGTTGGGAAGGCGAGGGAGAGAGGAGAGGAGCGATAAAGAAGGGAGAAGCCTGGTGATGTAATAAGGATAAAAAGTGGAGAGGGGAAGGGAGAGGAAGGTTGGAGGGAAAGAGGGAGAGTGAGAGGGAAGGAGGGAGAGGAAGAGGGAGAGGGAAGGAGGGAGAGGGAGAGGGAGAGGTAGCGGGAGGGAAGGAGGGAGAGGGAGAGGGAAGGAGGGAGAGGGAGAGGGAGAGGTAGTGGGAGGGAAAGAGAGATAGGGAGCGGAAGAGGGAGAGAAAGGATGGATGGATGGATGGATGGAGGGAGGGAGGGAGGGAGGGAAGTAGGGAGGGAGGGAGGGAGGGAGGGAGGGAGGGAGGGAGGGAGGGAGGGAGGGAGGGAGGGAGGGAGGGAGGGAGGGAGGGAGGGAGGGAGGGAAGGAGGGAAGGAGGGAGAGAAGGAGAGTAGAAGAGAAAGAGAGAAGAGAAAGAGAGAATCAGGTAGACCTAGCCCCCCCAAAAAAGTAGGGGGAAGAGAGAAGGAGGAAGAAAGACAGAGGAAGAAGCAAAGGGAGGGAGAGAGATCAAGAGTGAAGGAAAGAAGGAGAGAAGGAGAGAAGGAGCGAGTAAGTCAGATCCAAACAGACAGCCAGAGACAAAAAAAAAAACCTAAAAAAAAAACTTAAAATGAAAACAAAAACAAAAACAAAAAACACAACAAAGAAGAAAAAAAACAACGCATAAATAAGAAAAAAAAAGCTAAAGTAAAACAAGCCGTTGTCATCAAACCCTGAGTCACAGACATTATTCCTGTAATTACGCAGTCTTTAAGCATTACAAACTTACCTATCGGGTTTCGTATCATCCTAATTACCATTAATTATGGACTCATCTCATTCATTAGGGATTTCTCTCATATTTTTCCTTCAACGAACGAGCGTCGAAGGAAGTATGAGAGGGAAGGAAGGAGGGGAAGGGGAAGGGAAAGGAAGGAAGGAAGGAGAGGCGAAGGGAAAGGAAGGAGGGAGGGGAAGGGGAAGGGAAAGGAAGGAAGGAAGGAGAGGGGAAGGAAAGGAAGGAAGGAGAGGGGAAGGGAAAGGAAGGAAGGAGGAGAGGGGAAGGGAAAGGAAGGAGGAGAGGAAGGGAGGGAAGGAAGGAAGGAAGGAGAGGGGAAGGGAAAGGAAGGAGGGGAAGGGGAAGGGAAAGGAAGGAAGGAAGGAGAGGGAAGGAAAAGGAAGGAGGGGAAGGGGAAGGGAAAGGAAGGAAGGAAGGAGAGGCGAAGGAAAAGGAAGGAGGGGAGGGGAAGGAAAAGGAAGGAGGGGAGGGGAAGGGAAAGGAAGGAAGGAAGGAGAGGGGAAGGGAAAGGAAGGAAGGGAGGGGAAAGGAAAGGAAGGAAGGAGAGGGGAAGGGAAAGGAAGGAAGGAAGGAGAGGGGAAGAGACAGGAAGAAGGGAGGGGAAGGGAAAGGAAGGAGGAGGGGAAGGGAAAGGAAGGAGGTGGCGAAGGGAAAGGAAGGAGGGGAGGGGAAGGGAAAGGAAGGAAGGAAGGAGAGGGGAAGGGAAAGGAAAGAGGGGAGGGGAAGGAAAAGGAAGGAAGGAAGGGGAGGGGAAGGGAAAGGAAGGAAGGAAGGAGAGGCGAAGGGAAAGGAAAGAGGGGAGGGGAAGGAAAAGGAAGGAAGGAAGGGGAGGGGAAGGGAAAGGAAGGAGGGGAGGGGAAGGAAAAGGAAGGAAGGAAGGAGAGGAGAAGGAAAAGGAAGGAGGGGAGGGGAAGGAACAGGAAAGAGGAGAGAGGAAAGTTAAGGTAGAAAGAGAAGGGAAGGAAAAGGAAGAGAAGGAAAAGGAAGGAAGGGAGGAAAAGCAAAAGTAAGGAGAAGAGGGAAAAGGAGAGGAGGGAGAAGAGAGGAAGGAGAGAAGAATATAGCAAAAGGAAAGGAAGAAATAAGGACAGTAGGAGAGAAATAAGAGGAAGAGGAAGAAAAGGAGAAGGGACCTGAGAGGAAAGAGAAGGACGAGGGAAGAGGAAGGAATGAGATAAAAGAAAAAGAGAGGAAGAAGGGAAAGAAGGAGACGATTGGGGGGATAAGGGGGAGAAGATAAAGGGAGGAAACAGAGATGGAGAGAAAGAGAAGAAGAGGGGAAGGGAATGGAATGGAAGGAATGGGGGGAGGAGAAAGAAAGAGAGGGGAATGAAGAAGAGAAAGTGGAAGAAGAGGGAAAGATGGAAAAAAAAA
>NC_061826.1:11795201-11802701 GCF_019202785.1 Penaeus chinensis | reverse complement strand
TAATAGATATAATGATAATGATAAAAAGGTAATAACAATCATGATAACATAAAATAAAGATAATGATGACAGTATTACTACTACTACTACTACTACTGTTATTACTACTATCACGACTACCACTACTATTACGACTACTACTGCTACTACTACTACTACCACTACTATTACTTCTCCTAAAACTAACGATAATGATAATAATGATAATGATATAGTAATTCCGATAATCATAATCACAATGATGACGATAATGATGATAATAACGATGGTAGTTATGATAACAATACTAGTTACAATACAAACAATGATAAAGATAACAACAGTAATCACAACATTAATAATAACAATACTGATAGCAGTTATTGCTAATAATGATAAAAAGAATAATAATGATGATGATAATGATGATGATGATAATAATAATGATGAAGATGATGTTAACAATAATTATAAGGATGAAAGTAGTAATAGTAATAACAATAGCAATATTAATAGTAATAGTAATAGTAATTATAATAATTATAATGATAATGATAATTTTAATGTTAATGGTATTGAACATGATAATGATAATAATAATAACGATAATAATAATAAAAACAACGATAATAATAATAATAATAATAATAATAATAGTGATAGTAATGGTGATTACAACAATAATAATTATAATAATAATAAAGATAATAGTAGTAATAACAACAATTAATAATATCAATAATAATACAAACGATAAAAATAATATCGGTATTTACAATAATAACAACCATAACAAAGACACTCATCTACGGAGCTACACGACCAATCCCCGGATGTGACGTAATCGACAAAATTTTGCACTGTTGCAATTGATATTTCCACATAACCGTTAGACTTTTAAAAAAACACTAACTTGAGGGTAAAAGCTCTACCTTTTCCCGCTAAAAAAAAGGGTTTGCAAAGTGCTAAATACAGAGTAAACTAATTTTCCCGCTAGATCTTAGCTCAAAACCTCCAGATCTAGCGAGAAAATGCTAGGATGGCAACAGTGCAATTTAGACCTTCTTGCCTATCACATATTCACTATAGGTCTTTCCGTCAGACAGCCTGTCGATGAAGACGAAGAGGCAATTTCTGTGCTAGAATCTGTTTACATATTTTCAGAGAATATTAATCAAAGCGCTCGACACACTTAAACTATTGATTGAAAATGGATTGAAACGAAACATGGATTTGATTATTCATTCATATTTTATTGATATTTTATGTATGTATATATATATATATATATATATATATATATATATATACATATATACATGCACACTCATATATATATATATATATATATATATATATTTAATATATGGTATATATATATATATATATATATATATATATATATGTATATGTATATATACGTATATATGTACATATATACATATATATATATATATATATATATATATATATATATATATATATCATATATATATGTATATGTATATATACATATATGTGTATATTTATATATGTATGTATATGCATATACATATATATTGATGTATGTATATATGTGTATATATATATATATGTATATATATGTATGTATATATGTATATGTATATTTATATGTATATATATATATGTACACACACACTCACACACATATATGTATTCATATATATATACACATATATATACATATACATACATATGATTTCTGGTAATTGAAAGAGGTCTTAGGTTTCTGTTTCTTAGAGAGGTGGCTTAAAGACCACCAACAAACCTTATCTCTTTATATACATGTAGATATCTGCAGTTCAAATCCATTATTAGACATACATTTTCATATGTACACAAACACTTGCAATACAGTTACTTCACGAAGTTCCTATAAACCCCTGCATTATTTTGGTCAAGTCGTGGCATCTTCACAGTAGGAATCCCTCTCATGGGCCGGACCAGAGGGCTACCCATACCGGAGGGGGTCACCAGTGAAGGATGAGACAAAACGGCTCCCTGGTGCACCAAGGCCTATGGGAGGGAATAGTGCATTCTTCACCCCTGGTTCATTCCTATCTTAGACCAGGGAGAACTTTAACAATACACCTTTTTGGTCCTCTATTCTGGTTAGACGGGTGATTTTACCAAGGCCTGGTCAAGTCAATCGGCTGGTCAAATATGGCTAGGGTCAAGCAAGCACTGCCCAGTTGACATCCCGCGACTGCCATCAGCACTGCGTATATTTCCTTCTTTCCCCTGTGGCTGTTGAGTGCTTTTAAGCCTCCTCTTGTTGAGCTCCAAGGTGGCTGGGGTTTGAGGAGATGAAGAATTCTAATTTGCATGCTTTCTAGAAATTTATGAAGAACTGGTCCTCTCCTTAACGACCTACGCATTCCTTTGGCCAATCCTCTTCGAACATCCCCTATTGTCATTCAGGAACATTCCCAGGTTCCAAAGGACAAGAATGGGAATCTGAATATTGGTCCCAGACTGGGTAGGGAGAAAAGTCCTTCTCATTCCACCAAGGAAATCTAACCTGATAAATATGGAAGTATTTCTTATAGTTGAGGTGCGTCGACGTGATCCTTGAATCAACCCACAGCGAGATGGTGGCCTGATAGTCACTAACGAGAGTGTGTACGATATGTGATATTTCTGGGGCTCAAGTCTCATGTTCTCACAAAGTAAAGGGCACTGTCTTTTCCTGAGACATAATGACGTATTCTACTAGCAGTCTTCTTTGACCTCGAAAAGGCTTATGACACTACTTGGAAGTTTAGAGTGTGAATGGGAAACAGCTTCTGTAACCTGGAAGATCAGCTGGAAGGGATCCACAAAGTAGTGTCTTAAGTGTGACCTTGTTTGCCATTACTATATATGACATTGTAAAGATCTTAGTGCTGTCTTCTGTAATCTGTATGTGGATGACTTCACACTGCACTGCTCAGGAGGAAGCTTACTGGATCTGGAAGGACACATGCAGATTGCAATAAATCAGGTTGCGTATTGGGCAACATACCATGGATTCCAATTCTCTCCAAGCAATACCATAGTTATGCATTTCTACAACAGAGCAAAGATTCATCCTTCCCTCTAGTTAGGAGCAAACCTACTGCCTTTTCTCCAAGAAATGAAGTGATTTTTTATTCAAGACTTATGTGGGTCCTCACATCAAACAATTAAAAGTTGAAGACTGTATAAGCACTTAGTAGGCTGTAGGTTCTATCCCACCTGTCTTTGAGCGCAGACCGCACAACGCTTTTGCGGCTTTACCGAGCGCTTATTCTTAGCAAACTTGCTTGTGGTTGTGAGGCTTATTCATCTGCAACCCCCATTGTTCTCCAGATACTGGACACAGTTCATAGTGAAGCTCTCAGAATCTGTACAAGAGCTTTCAGGTCTTCACTTGTGGAGACCTTGTATGCAGAGAGCAGAGAATCACCTCTTTCATTATGTTAGAACTATATGAACCTGAATTCCTATATGAGAATATACAAAGGATTTCGGGATCTCAAACATCCAGACTGGTTTTCATCCCCCTTGAGGACAGCCGATCCTATGGCAGGAGCAGGAGGAATATTGTGGAAGATCTCAATTTGAATATCTCCAAGGCTTTAGCTGTTGGACCTCCCCAATTCCCCCCTTTGCACCAATCTAATCGAGCTGGATTTGTTCGGAATCGGGAAGAGGGAGAGATCCGAAGCAGAAATCAGGGATAGAGTTCTTCAACCCACTTCTAAGTACTAAGGATCAGATGTAATATTGACTGCAGCTGGCAGTCTTTCTCCGGCAGCCACGATCTTCACTGCAGAGTTACATGCCATCCTTACAGCCGTCAAGATGACTGGAGACCTTAGGAACGATTCTTTAGTTATTCATTGCGACTCTCGTACTGCTTTGCAAGAACTCAAGAACCTAACCTCATCACATCCGATGGTAAGGGAGGTAAAAAATTGGCTTGCACTGATGTCAGCACGTTGGAAGATAACTTTGCGTTGGGTGCCAGCGCATGTTGATATCAGCGGGAATAAGCGAGTTGATCGGAGGACCAAGGCAGCTGCCACTCAGCCGTGTGATGTTTATTTTCTTCTCTTACACACAGACTTAAAACCCAGCAGAAGTTGTCTTCGCGTTAAATTGAGGGAGCAATGGAGGCATACCTCAAAAAAGTAAAAAAAAAAAAAAAACTTCAAGAGATTAGAGATGACCTTGGTAGTTAGCTGACCTGCGTCCATTCCATCCGAGAAGTAGAAGTTGTTGAGAATCGGGTACACAAGATACACCCATGGGCCGCTGATGGCTAAATGTGAAGCACGTTGTAAGGGATGCCAAAAACCATGAAGTGGAGAGATGTGCAGCTTTCTCAGATCAAAGATGTATGTACTTGTCTCCCTCATATACACTGAAAAATGCAATGGGGGGGGGGGGGGGGGATTATTAGTTTCCAATGGGAGACTAATATTTTAAATAAAATTAAATAATGCATAATATTTATGCAATAATTTTATACTTTTAAAGCATAATATTTATGCAATATATTTATAATTTAAAATTATAATATTTATGCAATAGATTTATACTTTTGAAACATAATATATATGCAATGAATCTATACTTTTAGGGTATAATATTTATGCTTTGATTTTTAAGATAATATTCATTGTTATTTATTTTATTTATGAGAGACATTTATTGATAGCTTTTTAACGGTTTAAATATATTAACATCTTATTCCCACAAGGTATTCGCCGCTAATGATCGTAGTTGTTGACGCGACAGATAATTTTAAATAATCAATCAGTCATAGTAGGAAGGTACTTCTCTCTAAGTGTGATTTCGGCACGTATGGAGGGAATATGTAAATAAAGGAATCTTCAAAACACCAGCAACAGGCTGCTTTTTGGAGCAACTTTGCAACGTGTGCAAGGCTGAATGTAGGAATAGAGGCGGAAGTAAACAAAAGGAAAACAGAAAAGGGGAAAAAATACGTGTAAACAAAATCTGATGATAGAAAAAAAAAAGTACAAAGGAATTAGAAAAGGAAGAAGAAAAGTAAAAGAAGAAGAAGAAAAAGATTCGAAAAAAATAATGATTTAAAAAAAGAAAGAAAAAAGTTACAAAGCTTGAAAATGTAATTGTAAATTCCTCTCATATAACGTTGCTTAAGAGTTCTTCGGCTTCTAGCGTAAACTAGAGAGAGTCACTAGTGTTTTCCGGATCACACACACACACACACACACACACACACCCGCGTATAAACACATGAACACACGCATCCGCATAGCTTCCACTCATCTCTCTCTGGTTCTTTTCTGTTACCACTTTCCGTTTATTTTTCCTATCTCGTCCTTTATGTATCTTGCGGTTTTAAACATTATCATTGTCTCTTTCCTTCTTTGATTTTTATTTCTCCTTGTCTCTATCTATGTATGTCAATGACCCTCTCTCTTCCCTATTTTCTCTCTCTCTGCACACACACACACACACACACACACACACACACACACACACACACACACACACACACACACACACACACACACACACACACACACATACACACACACATACACACATACACACACACATGCACACACACACACGTGCACGCAAATATAATACCAGTACCACACACACACACACACACACACACACACACACACACACACACACACACACACACACATATATATATATATATAAACACACACATGTATATGTATATACATACACATATATACACACACACAAACGCGCGCGCACACACACACACACACACACACACACACACACACACATATATGTATATATATATATATATATATATGGTGTTGCAATTGGCTTCTTCCTCAGAACACTGAGGATTTGTAGCCCTGAATATCTTGAGGATGAAATTGCTTATGTAATTAATTCTTTCATGAAAAAAATATCCCAGAGGCTTCCTTAGAAAGAAGGCGGGGAACATACTCACAAAATCAGACCCTGCACCTTCTTCTAATAATTTTCTTTTATTTCCACCATGTAAATTTCCCAGGCGATCAGCAGGCCGTGGTTTCAGCACCAAGATCAGCGAACATCGAGCGGACGTCCGTTACCATAGGACTTCCAACGCCATGGTGGTACATGTAGATGAAGCTGGACATCTACCCAGCTGGAAGGAAGCGGAAATAGTCCACAAACGGAAAAGAAAAATTATGTAAGCAGCATACATTGCGACGGAGAATGATGTTATCACAGCAACGGGCAGATTCAAACTATCCAAAGTCGCGGCAGCAAATGTACGGACAACGAGTAGGAGGTCACAGTCGTCAGGTGTTTTGTCAGCTCATGTCTGATATATATGTATATATATATATATATATATATATATATATATATATATATATACATATATATACTCTGTAATTCCTTTGATCTATGTATTTGTGACGAAGATATATTCGAGACCGGTCAAATACATCCCTTGTATTGTGATATTCATTCTCATTCATACCCTTTATATATATATATATATATATATATATATATATATATAAATATATATATATATAAATATATATTTATATATATAAATATATATATATACATATATATATATATATATATATATATATATTTATATATATATATATAATCCCCTCCCCCCCCCCCCCCTCCCTCTCTCTCTCTCTCTCTCTCTCTCTCTCTCCTTCCCATCCTTTCCCCCGTTCACTTTTCCTCTCCCTTGTCTTTTCTCACCTCCAACAATTCTTGCAAGAAGCTTCCGGTAAAGAAAACAGCTGACGGAGGAAAAAAGAAAAAAGCAAATCTGAAGATATGAACACCTGAGATAAAAATCTGTATTTTATTACGAAGTTAAGACCAAAGTGAATATGAAAATAAAGATAGGAGGAGGAAGCTGAAAATTATCAAAGAAGAAGAAGAAAAAATAAAGAAGGAGAAGACGAAGAAGAAATATAAAAGAAACAGAAGAAGATATACAGAAGAAGATGAAGAAATACAGAAGAAAAGGAAGAAATATAAAACAGAAGAAGACGAAGAAGAAATATATAAGAAAAAAAAAGAGGAAATATATAAGGAAAAATAATAATAAGAAAAATAAATAAAATACAGAAGAAAAAAAAGAAGAAATAAAAAAATAATAATAATAATAAGAAGAAGAAATATAAAAGAAAAAGAATGAGAAGAAGAAGAAAAATAAAGAATATAAGGAAATATAGAATCAAAAGGAGAAAAGAGAGAACAACAGTACTAAATATAGCACAAAAGAAGGAGCACAAAACAAAACAATGAAAAAAAAAAAAAAATCCGATTTATTTTCTCTCCTGGAGACGCGAGCCGGATCTGGAAAATCCCGAGAGAGAAAAGATTGTTAATGCATCAACAAAGTTCAAGAGAGATTTTCAACAGACCGGACCTTCCTTTGCCTGGAATAGTCGGTTATGGAACACCAAACCGGATATTTTGGAAAAAAAGCGGGAGAGGGAAAGAGACCGTTTGATCGAATTAACTTCC
>NC_061826.1:11780201-11785201 GCF_019202785.1 Penaeus chinensis | reverse complement strand
GGTAAACCACAGATAATTAAGAAAAGCCGAGTTTGATTACTTTTTGACTAATGCATCTGTTTTGAAGTTACGAATTTGTTCTTTCAATACTGTTTGATATTTCCTTATTCAAAAGCTGAAAATGATGTTCAATATTTGCTTTGCTTTAACGATATCTGTAATCGTAATGTTAGATTACACTACTGTGGGTTTTGATAATGAAGTGAGTTTTGATAATGATGTGAGTTGTGAGTGCCATGTTGTGATGCCATTGCATACGGATTGTGATGCCATGTTTATCGTACGTATATTGTGATAATTATGTGTTTATATTAAACACACTGCTTTTGTGTGATATGTTACACCATGTGAAATAGAGAAGGTCATGTTTAGTTTATATTGCTGTGTAGCATATCACCTACATGAAAGAGCGAGATTCTCTGTACGATTTATAGAGTACAATATTTTATTCCGTCTCTGTAAACACGTCTGACAGTAACACTTTCAGACGGAGCCAGGCGTGCGGGGCAGAGGAACAGGAAGAGTTCCGTATTAATTTTGTCAGAGCTGATCTCCAATGAACCTACTTTAGTTTTCATCGGTGTTTTCTTCACCCTCAAGCATCATAGAGAAACACCAAGCAAACATAGAAGACGGACAACTACTATAATATATATATAAAAAAACAAAAAACAAAAAACGTTTCTATCTTGTTTATTGTATTATGCAAACACAACTTTTTCATCGCATACCGTATATGTGTATTCTACAAGAACACTTGGTCTAGTCTTTGTGGTCAATAAAAATGTACGTAAAACTGAAGTAGGACTATGTTAGTTGAAATGAAGTAAAGAAGTGCCCATTTATGCGGAAAGGCAACCTTAAAATGCAACTTCGTAAGATCAAATGTCTATGTAGTGTAAGTTAAACAAAAATTAACTACAGACAGACAAACAGAGACATAGAGAGAGACAGACAGACAGACAGAGACAGTGAGAGAGAGAGAGAGAGAGAGAGAGAGAGAGAGAGAGAGAGAGAGAGAGAGAGAGAGAGAGAGAGAGAGAGAGAGTGAGAGAGAAAGAGAGAGAGAGAGAGAGAGAAGGGAGAGAGAGAGAGAGAGAGAGAGAGAGAGAGAGAGAGAGAGAGAGAGAGAGAGAGAGAGAGAGAGGGGGAGGGGGATAGAGAGAGAATAAGAGAAAGGGAAAGAGAAAGAGAAAGAGAAAAAAAAAAGAGAAAGAGAAAGAGAAAGAGAAAGAGAAAAATTAAGAGAAAGAGAAAGAGAAAGAGAAAGAGAAAGAGAAAGAGACAGAGAGAGAGAAAGAAAGATAGAGAAAGAGAAAGGGAAAGAGACAGCAAGGAAGCACAATTCATACAATAAGACGTTACCTGCCTGCCTTTTTTCGGCGATTGGCATTTCCAATTTTCTGTAAATAAGCAGACGACAGGTCCGATCCGTGAGCCATGTAGCGCTTTGGGTGGCAATCACAGGCGGGTTGAGTTGTCAGTCGTTGAATTATGCCTTTTGGAGATCTTTATTCTTGAAATTCTTGAAAGTCTTTGGACTGAAGAGAATCCTCGACGATTTTGTTAAAAAGGCCTTTGCATATAAGGAAATGTTTAACATGTTTACAAGTAGTTCATAATCGAAAGCCAGATATTTCTAACATTGCCTCATTATATATATATATATATATATATATATATATATATATATATATATATATATATATATTCGAACCAATTAAATGTAATTGTAGTCTTTCAACTGTATTCAGAGAGCGAGAGAGAGAGAGAGAGAGAGAGAGAGAGAGAGAGAGAGAGAGAGAGAGAGAGAAAAGTAATAAATTTTAACTCGGTTTACATATAAAGTATAGAATTCCCATTAAAATATTTTCAGAAAGAAGTACAAGAGAATGACAATAGCATGAAAAAGAGCATCTACTCGTTGCGTGTTGGAAGCAACAGAACTAATTCCCTCCAATGATATATATAGGAACGAGGTCCTTCATTTCGGCAAACAGTCATTAGTAGGAAGTAGTAGGTAAAATACTGGGCAACAGCGTGAACCGCGTTGACGTTTTATGCCTGCTTTACTATATATATATATATATATATATATATATATATATATATATATATATATACATATGTATATATACATATGTATATATATATATATATATATATATATATATATATATATATACATATGCACACATATATACATATATTAACACACACACACATATATACATATATTCACACACACACACACACATACACACACACACACACACACACACACACACACATATATGTATATATGTATAAACACATACACATATACACTCTTAGATACACCTTGACAGGCATATTCGACATGGAACGAGCAGGCCCAATACCTATATTAATCATTATAACAAATATCACGTGATTAAGGTCCATAATTAAAGCCGCCTTGGCCATACGCGGGAACTCATTAAGGTGGTATGCTAAAAAGTATGCAAATAAGAGAAGTAGGAACACAGAAACAGTTTATTTTTTCAACCCAGGGTCGAGTTCTATGTGTTTTACCAGCCGTCCATCGCGTTAAAATATGAAAACATGCCGGTCACTGCAAATATTTTCGTTCTGTCTTGTCTGTTTGTTTGTCTCTGTGTTTGTTTCTCTCTCGCTCTCTATCTATCTATCCGTCTCTCTCGCTTTATCTATCTATCCGTCTCTCTGTCTCTGTCTTTCTGTCTCTCTGTCCCGTGTCTGTCTCTCTCTTCTCTCTCTCTCTCTCTCTCTCCCTCTCTCCCCTACCCTCTCTCTCTCTCTCTCCTCCTCTCTCTCTCTCTCTCTCTCTCTCTCTCCCTCTCTCCCCCCTCTCTCTCTCTCTCCCTCTCTCCTCTCTCTCCCTCTCTCCCCTCTCTCTCTCTCTGTCCCTCTTCTCCCCTCTCTCTCTCTCTTCCTCCCCCCATCCCCTTCTGATCACTAACCCACCCCCCTTCTCTCTCGTTCTCTCTCCCTCCCTCCTTACTTTTCTCTCTCTCCCTCTCTTTTCCCTCCGTTTGTCCCCCACCCCCCATTCTCTTTTTGTTAGCCTATGAGCATATGAAAGTAGTGAAAGCAGGAAAAATAATATTGATAAAAAAAAAAGAAAAATAGTGGATTTTTATTAACCATTTTATCTATTCTTTATTTATTCATTATTCTTTATTTATTATTCTTTACTTGTATATTTATTTATTTACTCTTTGCTTATTATTCTTACTTATTAATAATTTATTCATCTTTATTTCTACATGTATTTATGCTGGTCTATAACAACATACTACATGCAACATACCATATACAGCATAATATTTCTATAATATCTACGATTTTTTGGGACCATGGAAAAGCGAAAGTAACGAAGAGATGAAAAGAAGAAAAAGAGACCTCAAACCTTAATAATAATTGAACTGATAGACATAGAGATAGATCTATGTAGGTCATCTGAAATCGTATCCATAACCATTAGGAAATCATAACAGCGTTCCATTAGCTAAATTTCCTGTACGATTCAAAACGAACCATCTTAGGTATCCTTAAAAACAACCAGCTCAAACGTTGCTGTAATTTCAACATCTTGATTCAATTCCTTAAAATACTTAAGCGAGTTACTGTAACAGTTGTTTCTTATACTAAGGTTTTATAATTATTATTTTTGTTAATATCATTATTATCGTAATTATAGTTATCGTTATAGTTATTATTGCTGTTGTTGTTATTATTACTATTATTGTCAATATTATTATCATTATCACCATCATTATTAGTATTATTGCTATTAAATTCCTTTTTACTATTACTATTATTATCATTATCATTTTATTATTATAATTATTATTATCATTTATATAATTGTCATTTTTATTATTATTATTCTTATCATCATTATTCTACCTATGTCTTCGATTTTTTTTATCTTTTTTATTTCATTACGTGACTCAGATCTAAACTGACGACAATTGGAACCTTTTTGTGAGAGAACTTTTTCCATTGAACGAGTTAACGGAGCCTCACAGTTATGGCGATCCATCATTTTTTTTTTTTTTTCACCGTGGGGAAAAAAAAAAAATCTTAAAATCGAAATTGATTTAGAGTGAAATTTATATCTAAAAAAGAGAAGAAGAAGAAGAAGAAAAAAATATTTTTCTTTGTCGTTTTTTTTTTTTTCTTCACAGACGAATGGCGTGTTTATTTTTACCATTGTCAAAAATAGGACTAATTACAGTGCACAAGTCTTGCTGTCAGTTTTGTATATTTGTTATAGAGCAAATGCAGGTGTGTGCTTTTGATTTAAATTTTACCGAAAATGTGACTGCGATATTAATTATTATGATAAACTGTAGGAAATGTTGACTGCATGAAAATATGATATTGGTTGTGCGTGAAGAGCATGGTGTATATATATATATATATATATATATATATATATATATATATATATATATATATATATGTATATGTATGTATATATAAATAATTGTCTGAGGATTTCGAAAAAAATTCTCTCCGGATTCAAGAATAGGTAAACACACACACACAAAAAGGGAAGTAGCAAAACAGTCTAGGCACATACAATTCGGAAAACCTTTGTTTACCAGCAGTAAATTGATTATGGTCCAATTAGTAGATTGCTTTCGGGAGGCTCTTAATGGTGGTCACGTGACATGGTATTGGTTGGGCTGCCCATGCTTTTGGTCTTGTGGAGAAGAAGAAGAGGAGGAGGAGGAAGGAAGGAGGGAAGGACGGAGAAGAGGAGGAGGAGGAAGGAAGGAGGGAAAGACGGAGGAGAGGGATTAGGGAAGGTAGAGATGGAGGAAGAGAGGGAGAGGAGAGAAGGAGGAAGGGATGGGGGAAGGAAGGTAGGAGGAAAAAGAGATAAGGAGGAAGGAAGGAAGGAAGGGGAAGGAGGAAGGGGAGGGAAGGACGGAAGAGAAGGAGGACGAGTGGAGGAGAAGGAAGATAATGATGGAAGAACAGGGGAAAAA
>NC_061826.1:11765201-11767701 GCF_019202785.1 Penaeus chinensis | reverse complement strand
TCGCAAGCTCTATCCATGTCTTGCAAAATTCTGTCCGAGGCTGGGAATAAAACCATAAACATGACTTACTGGAAATCTTAACGCTTTTGACTGCTGAGTTAGAAACGTACTCAAAGGAGCGTGGCTAACACAGACCCTAAGCTGGCTCTGTGGTCTTCCCAAGAGCGGCAAACGGGGTTCACATGGGTGCACATTGCTTGATTCGCGTTCCCGATCTGGACTGTGGTTGACGTCAGGAAGGGCATCCAGTTAAGAAAGAGGAATACTATCAAAATCTCTGGGCAGGAAAGTCCACGGGCGTTAAACTAGATTAAGTGTAATCTCACAGGAAATGCTGAGTGTTGTAAGTATTAATGGCGATTATCATGACATAGTAAACGTTGATTGATATGAATTTTGGGCTGGGAGTCCACATATTAATTACCTTGATGATGTTGAATTTATTGTTAATAGAATTAATCTTAATAAGTACATCGATTTTTTTTGTGGGTGGGTGGGGGGGGGGGGGTAAACTTGACAAAAATTCGAAACTCTCTCGTTCACCATTTCGCTCACTGTTGGGTTCGATTTAAAGTAACATTTTTTGGAACCAACGCTTCCGCTCCGCTTAATATACAGGCAATGACTCTGACAAATAGTAGTCACTTCCTACTGATTGATTTCATCTATCGAACAACAAACAATTTTTCGACAGCATGCGTTGCAAATTAAAAATAACTCAATTTTGCTATTGGTTTTATATGGCTCTTTCCCTCTCCCCCTGTCTCTGTCTCTCCCTTTATACACACACACACACACAAACACACACACACACACACACATATATATAATATATATATATATATATATATATATATATATATATATATATATATACACACACACATACACACACGCGCACACACATACATACATACTGATCATTCATAGTGACTTTACAGCAAAATTATTAATTTTACAATAAAAAGCCATCTAAATCAGATAAATTATAGAAAACTCTAATGTTTAGGTGCAGGTGCATTTAGGAAACCAAGTTATGCAATACTTTCATCAGATCAGTCAAGGAAATTTGCCCAAAATTTGACAATGAGAAACGTGTAAGCCTTATTGAATTACATATCGATGCCTTGAAATAAAACCTGTCTCTAGTTAGGAATGTTGATTAAAAGCCACATTTGCATATTTCAGCAGGATGTAAAGGCTCCCCAGTTTGCAATGGCTGAGTGATAGATGTCTTTCCTAATTCCTTCTGCGATGGGAGGACGAGAGGCTGAAACTATTGGCAGACATCCCAGGACTCTCAATTACGTGAGCGAAGGCCAGGTAAATGGACCACGACAAGTATTAAGACATATCAAAATCAAAACCAATTTTCACAACAGTATTTACAACAAAAAAAAAGACGTATAAGAAAAAAAAAAAGGCCTTAAAAACTCCAAACAATCATTTTAAATTCGAAATGATTTTATTCCTAAGAAAGGAAACAGAAAAAGAGAGGAACAAGACAAAGAATTTTCCACACGGAGTTTTCATTCGCAAGAGACGGCGAGACTGAGATGCCATGTCTAAGTGAACGAGAACAGGTGTCACAGCAGGTGACATATTCCGTCAGCTACAAACGACAACATTCACAAGTTATGTTTCGAACTGTTGACTGAACGCGAGTGAGGAGAGCAAATATCCGTGAGAGTTCGTAAGGACGTAGTTTATGGATTATTTTCGCGATTTTGACTTTTAGGAGGCGTCGGGAAGAAAGGGGAAGGGGGAAGGAGAGGGGGGAATGGGAAAAGGGAAAAGGAAGAGGGAGGAAGGAAAGGATGTGAAAGCGAGTGGGAGTGGTAGATACATATGTGGAAAAGAGAGAGGGAGCGAAAGGAGAGAGAGAGATAGAGAAGCAAAAGGAGAGAAAGTAGAAAGGTGTAAAGATACTAAAGAAATATAAATTAATATGATATACGAGTATATAATTCGTACACACACACAAACAACCACACACACACACACACACACATACAAACAAACAAACAAACAAACAAACACACACACAAACACACAAACACACACACACACACACACACACACACACAAACACACAAACACACAAACAAACATACACACATACAAACATACATACTAAATCACACACACACACATACACCTATGCGTAACACACATATGTGCCATGTGAATAAACGAAAGTGAATGTACGTGAGCATAAATAAAACATAAACGAAAGCAACGACAGAAAAAGGAAGACGTAGAGAGAAAAAATAGAAAAGAAAATAGAAGGAGTTAAAAAAAAGCTTCGTTCTAAAGATTGTATTGCAATCTTTGCTTACCTTTCGAGGGCTCGCTACGGCAAATTCGAAATGCCCGGATGTATTTACCAAGATCTGCAACATATTTCCTGCAAATAGCATCCCCGCTGAGCCCTGTACTTGGGGTGCAATGTATTTATATGCTGCGTGCGTGAATTTTCATTCTCACTCTTATTTTGCGT
>NC_061826.1:11751863-11765101 GCF_019202785.1 Penaeus chinensis | reverse complement strand
GAAAATAGGCACGACCAGACCTAATGAAAGAGGCGGATAAAACCCCACTTTACCAACCCTCCCTGTCCCCCCCCCCCCTCTGCCCCCTCCCCCCTCTTCTTATCTTTGTAGAAAACTCCCCATAATCCATGGAAGATTCCCTCGTTAAGAACAAGGACTCGGAGCTTCCTTTAAAAGCCTTCCTCACGGACCTCACAATACATGGTGAAAAATATCGTGAAAGTTAGTAGCTTAAAAGACGGCTGGGAAATCCAAGACGAGATGAGAGAGAGAGAGAGAAATGGGGGTAGGAAGGGAGGGAGGGAGAGGGAGGGAGATAGATAGATAGATAGATAGATAGATAGATAGATAGAGAGAGAGAGAGAGAGAGAGAGAGAGAGAGAGAGAGAGGGAGAGGAGAGGAGAAGGAAAGAGAGAGAGAGAGAGAGAGAGAGAGAGAGAGAGAGAGAGAGAGAGAGAGAGAGAGAGAGAGAGAGAAAGTGAAAGTGTAAGACAGATTTATCGATTGATAGTTTCTTTTAAAAATCCTAAAACCAAGCACCACCACGACCCAACAACCACGAACGAAATTAAAAAAAGGCAAAAATTAAATAACAAAACTCTAAGACTTCAAAAAGGCCGAGGCGGTGGTCGAGCGGTGTGTCGCCAGCGGCTCGAATCGCCTCGATGGCTTTCCAATATGTGGCGTGGGGAACCGAATTTCCGCCCGGCGCCTCTTTTGTAGGGTGGCGTGCCTTCGCCCCCCTCCCCTCCCCTCCTTGACCCTACCCTCCCCTCCCCTCCCCTCCCCTCCCCTCCTTTTACCGTCCTGTACCCTTTCCTTAACTTTCCTTCTCTTCTTCTACCCTTTCTTTCCCTCCCTTTACTGTCCTGTTCCCTTCTCTTCCTTTCTCTTCCCTCCTCTTATCGTCCTGTTCCCTTCTCTTTCCTTCCCTTCCCTCCTTTTACTCTCTCCTCGTACCCTTTTCCTGTATCCTTCTTTCCTTTTACCCTTCTCTTCCATTCTCTTCTCTCCTTTTATCATCCAGTCATCTTTCCTTCAGTTCCCTCCCTATACTATTCTGTAGCTTTTCCTTCTCTTCCATTTCCCTTTCTTTAACCCTTTTTTCTTTTCCCTTCCCCTCCCATTCACTTCTTTTTTACGCTTTCTTTCGTTCTATTTCCTTCCCCCTCCTTTTAACCTTTCTTCTTTTCCTTTTCCTTTTCCTTTCACTTCCTTTACCCTCGCTTCTCTTCTCTTGCATCTCTTTTTATCCTTTCTTTCATTGCCTTTCTCCGTCTATTAACCCTCTCTTTCCTTCCCTTCCCCTCCTTTACCCTCCCGTGCCCTCTTCCCTCCTTCCACCCCCCCCTCCTATCCTCCTCCTTTCCCTCCCTCCCCTCCTCCTCCCCTCCTCCCCTCTCCCCATACTCCCTCCCCTCCTCCTCCTCCTTTCTTCCTCTTCCTTCCTCCCTCCTCCTTCCATTTATCCCTGTATTCCTTCTCCCCCAACCCCTCCTCTCCCCTCCCTCCCCCCACCCTTCCTCGACCCCCCTCCCCCCTACCCTACCCTCCTTGATACCCCCCCCCTCCACCCCCACCCCCCCACCCCCAGCAACCCCTCCTCTCCGACCAATAGAGTTTCATTTTTTAGTGTCTGTGTCCGCCCAGCATTCAAATTGATTCTGGTTTGATTTATATGTGCGGTCGGAAAAGAAATGTCTTTGTCTTATTTTATATAGAAGTACATCGGGTGCGCAAGGGCGTCGTGGTTGGTGAGAGGTCGTTACTATATCCTTTTTTGTTTATTTATTTGTTGTTTTAAAAGTATTTATTTGTTGTTGTTTTTGTCAGTTGAGTGTCATGACAAAACTAGACATAGATAGATAACAGATATATAGATAGAGAGATAGATGTGTGTAAATGTACACACACACACACACACACACACACACACACACACACACACACACACACACACACATACACACACACACACATATATATGTATATATATGTGTATGTGTGTGTGTGTGTGTGTGTGTGTGTGTGTGTGTGTGTGTGTGTGTGTATGTGTGTGTATATATGTGTGTGTGTGTGTGTGTGTGTGTGTGTGTGTGTGTGTGTGTGTGTGTGTGTGTGTGTATGCGTGCGTGTGTGTGTATGTATATATATATATATATATATATATATATATATATATATACACACACATCCACGTTTGTGTGTGGGAATAATAGCAATAAGTCATTAACGAATCCGCTTATCTTACCAAGAGATTCCTTTCTTTTCATTACATAAATCGGCAAACATCTCCGAGGAGAGGATTGTGGCCATAATAAGACGATTTATAAATGTCTTTCCCGAGAGGCCTTCTGCTTTCATAGGATCTTTTAAGACTGGTTGTGTTACCAAGGCATTGGGGCGAGAGTTTTGCAAATGTTTGTATGAAAATGAGCACGTTCCCTGATAGATAGTTTGCGGTTTTCTTTCCTCTCGTTTTCTCTCTTTCTTTCTTTGTTTCTTGTTTTAAAGACCGACTTTCATGTCTTGTTATTGCCTTCGTTATTTTTTTTTTCGTTTTTTTTTCTTGCGCGAGGTTGTTTGTTGAAATTTATTATTATTATATATATTTTTTTATTAATGTTTATATTTAGCACAAAGTTTTAGGTATAAAATAGATAGAGTGACAACTTTACGGGTCAGACTGGTTATTTTAATGTTCATTTGCTGTTTCAGAAAGGAAAGACTTTATCTCTTTGTTTCGGTGATGATGTCCACTATTGCTGTGCGCGTTCCATTGTTCAAAACCTTTGCAAGTCCGACACGAAATTGCGTTAATGGGAAGGAAGTGGCAACAAAGTAATAACTCTTTTTTTGTTCAGTTCTCATTGCTCTGTATTTGTCTGACGATATGAAAACATACTTGTACGAGTTCCACTCTCCCCCCCTTTCTCTCTCTCTCTCTCTCCCTCTCCCCCCCCCCCCCTCTCTCTCTCTTTTCTCTCTCTCCCTCTCCCTCTCCCCCCCCACCCTCTCTCTCTCGTTCATGTCTGAAAAATTAAACAGAACAGTATTTTCATCCCCCTAATGTTCATTATTGTACTTCAGTTTCTAACGTTTCAGCTTTTTGTGGTGTTTTGCATTTTATGTGATTTGTTATATATACATCTCTGTCTTTATTTCATTTTATCAGTCTTTATTCCTACTGTGAATCTTTTCCTTTTTTTATTATTTATTTCATCATATTTTTTATTCTCTCTGTTACTTTTTTTTCAGACAAAGATTTCCTAAAATGTTCATGGAATTCGTGGATTTGAACATACCTCGTCTCGTTTATTTTCAGTAGCGTGTTCACTTGAGCGTAGGGTGTAAACGGTACCAAATATATATATTTTTTTTTTACCTTTCTTTCTTTCTTTCTTTTTTGTTTTGTTTTCCCTTCACTTTTTATAGCAAGAGTTACAAGTAAAAAAGTGTAATAATATCTTTGTTTTTTTTGTTTGTTATGCAACATTGCACGTACTAAGTAAACTTTATTTGTAGGTGTCATTATCCAAATAGAAAAGTGGATAGCGGATATAAATTTTTTACCATCCTCATACATGTGGATAACATGAAGAATTTTAAACTATGTAGAGATGCAGAATAATGTGAAACTATATAGAAGGAAAGGTTTTGGGATATGTGTAGACGAGAGAGCGAGTGAGTGAGTGAGTGAGGGAGAAACACACACACACAACACATACATACACACATTAACACACACACACACACACACACACACATACACACACACAAACACATTAACATACACATACATACACACGAAACACACAAAACACAGCACAACCAACACACAAAAAAAATATACATCTTATCAATAACTGAAAAGATATATATTGCAATTCAACTTTTATTTACATATCCAGCTAACACGAGAGCTTCATCTCTATCACCACACGCACCTTTCCTCCTCCCCAACGAATAAAGATTTGTTGTGTTAAGTTCAGCTGACCTTCCTAATGGGAGGGTCTGATGGTGACACTGTTCATTTCACTAAGTATGAAGGTGATTTCAGGGGGGGACTGAAGGTTATCAGCGAATCCCAAATTTGTTTACCATTTTAGAGCTCTGGTTCAACCGTGTTCAACGTATTTTTGCAAAGTGTGGCTGCAACTGTGCTTTCAACGCGTGTTATTGCTGTAATGCAGTTTATTGTTTAAATGTTTGATAAGTTGGTTAGCCGATGGGAGAAATAAAGGTGTATTTATTTTGCTTTTCCGTTTAAATTTTATCTGCTGACGGGACTAAAACGCACCTGAATAAGTGATTACTGTCTTTCATATGCAAGGAAAATTTGCATATGTGGTTCATTATACGTTGACTAAAGATTATAACAAGCTTTTTGTCACTCGAGCTGAATCTACATTATATATATATATATATATATATATATATATATATATTATCTGTGTGAAGTATAAGAAAAGTTCCTTGAAGAGATAAAATGGTCTGTGATAAAGAGCAAGAAGCCGAAGAAAAAGATTGAAGTAAAATGAAAATGCACGAAGATAAACGACACTCCATTTCTTTTCTTTCTCGCCCGGAGCTTAATCTTGATGTTATCGTTCAGTTTAAGAAAATGGAAAATATTTACGCGATGCCTTAGAGTTACTCAAGTTGAAGACATTCGATATTTTTTGGTGTATAATTCTACAATTTCTTTTTTAGATTTGATGTGATAGAGATAATTCGATAGATGATGAGAAACGCAAAAGAAAAACATGAGAGAGAGAGAGACAGAGAGAGAGAGACAGAGAGACAGATAATACGAGAGAGAGAGAGAGAGAGAGAGAGAGAGAGAGAGAGAGAGAGAGAGAGAGAGAGAGAGAGAGAGAGAGAGAGAATGAGATAGATAGATAGATAGACAGACAGACAGACAGACAGACAGACAGACAGAGAGAGAGAGAGAGAGAGAGAGAGAGAGAGAGAGAGAGAGAGAGAGAGAGAGAGAGAGAGAAACAGAAAGAGAGAGAGAGAGAATCAGAAAGAGAGAGAGAAACAGAGAGAGAGAAAGAAAGAGAGCGAGAGAGAGAGAGAGAGAGAGAGAGAGAGAGAGAGAGAGAGAGAGAGAGAGAGAGAGAGAGAGAGAGAGAGAGAGAGAGAGAAAGAAAAGAGAGAAAGAGAGAAAGAGAGAAAGAGAAAGAGAAAGAGAAAGAGAGAGAGAGAGAGATTGATAGAGAGAGAGAGAGAGATAAAATATGAAGAAAGAAATAATTAGAAAATAAATGAGAGAGAAAGAGACAAAAACTAAAAACCTGCAAATTATAACAAACTTGAGAAAGGCGATCAGAGCTTCTCACACGCCATGCCGAGTGAGGCAGATGAGGTGGCAAATTATGGCGGTAGTAAAGGCATGAAATAATGTATGCAAATTTTCCTCTCGCGTCTGCGGTTTATGTTATCACCTACGCCGAGGATGAAAGAGAGCCGCGAGTCAGCCTCTTGTTGGCAGTCTGGCACGAGGACGAGGCAGGGGGGGGGGGGGGGGTTCAGACCAGACAGCGACTCCACAGTAAGTGAGAGAGACTCCACATGAAAAGAGGAGACTCCACATAGGAGGCGATGATACCACATATGAGGGAGACACTCCACAGAAGAGGAAGAATCTCCTCATAGGAGTAAAAGATTCCACAGAAGAGGAAACTAACTCCGCATAGGAGTGAAAGACTCCACATAAGAGGGAGAGACTCCACATTATGTGAGAGAGACTCCACATTAGAAGGAGAGACTACACATAGGAGGGAAAGACTCCACATAATTGGGATAACTTTGAATAAAAGTCACTACGCGAGACACTCCACATCATATATAAGGAATCAAAATGAGAGAGTCCACATCACAGCCACCACATAAAACATGAGAGACTTAGTAAAAAGACTCCACACGGAAGACTACATAAGACAGAGGGACTCGACATAAGAGAAAGATCAACCCCACGAGGAAGCCTCCACATAAAAGAGAGATTCCACACGCGAGAGTACTCCACATGAAAGAGAGATTCAGCAGATGACGAATGATTTAAAACAATAGAGAGATAGAGATAGAGATAGATAGATAGATAGATAGATAGATAGAGAGATTGATAGAGAGAGAGAGAGAGAGAGAGAGAATGAGACAGAGAGAAAGACCCCACATAATGAAGAAAAAACAAAAAAAATCACACAGGAAAGCTTCTCAACACAAAGACGACCCATTGGTTCTACTGTTAATACGAGGCATCAATACCCGGCCACATCACCCAACCATACCAAGAGGCGTAGTAGAAAGGTTGTTTTTTTTTTTTTACCCAGCGACTCCGCCCGCCAAGAGACTGTTCTAATGAGTAGTCCGGAACAAAGCCGTGGCTCGTACGTAAGTAGCCTGATTACATATTCTGGAATGAGTACTTTGCACGTACCAGTTTGAGAAAAAAAAAAAAAATGGTATTATTTAATACTGGTCTGAATAATGTATCTTACGTGGAGAATATAAAACTGCTTGGTGTCTGTAAAGCATTCAGAGTTAATTATTTCTTTATTGTAGTAACGACTTTGTGATGTGTATCTTGCCATTCACTTAAACATAGGAAAGTGAGAAGTATCATTAACAACTATTTACGAATGTAGATGAAAAATGAGAGTTCTGAATGAAGGATTTAGTTGAACACAGAAATGATGGAGAAATAGGTATTTGGATATTCAATAGTAAAAAGCCTAGGAAGGTTTTTAGTACCGTTAGTACAGTACACGTTTTGTCTGCCACCCGGAAGTAAGCTCTGACGTTTGAAACAATGTAATCTTGATGTAGCAAGGGAAACGTGATTTTTGTTCTGCCGCATCCTTATCTATAGGCAGTGTTAAAGTTAATCTGTATATACATTTGATATATCTGTATAAATAAATACACACACACATACACACATACACACAAACACGCACACACTATACACACATGTGTTACATCTGTGTATAACTATATCAACACACATACACTCACACGCACACTCACACACACACACACACACCCTAATCTATATCCCCGACTCACATTACTTGGTTTAACGAACAGAAACTTACATTCAGCCTCCGTCCCCATGTCTGCCTCCGTTGTGATTGTCAGTTAAAAGCAAAGAGATTAGGAACCATGTTCATTGATGAACAAATTGAACAACAAAGACAATCGACAATCGAGTTATGATATAAGAGATTGAAGAGAGAGTGCATTTACTTTAGAGGATGAAATAGGTATTCAATTTCAAAGATGGGATGCTTGTAGAAGGATTAGACTACAGTTGGTAACGAGGAATTCACCACAGCCAGTTATGATAATGAGTCTGATAATAACAATAATGAAAATAATAATAAAAACGACAACAACAACAATAATAATAATAATAATAATAATAATAATAATAATAATAATAATAATAATAATAATAATAATAATAATAATAATATTCACACACACGCAGTAATATTCGCCACACGCAGTTATGATAATGACTTTGATAATACTACTACTAATAGTAACAATAGTAGTAATAATAATAATAACAGTAATAATAATAATGATAGTGATAATAATAAAACAATAATTTATTATATAATTATTATTTCATTATTATTATTATTATTATCGTTATTACTATTTTATTTTTTGTTGTCATTATTTTCATATTTATAATCACATTAACATCATTATCATTACTATTACTATTATTATTATTATTATCATTATTAGTAGTAGTATTAAAAGTAGTAGTAGCAACAGTAGTTGTACTACTACTATTATTATAATTAATATTCATAATGTATGATTTACGTTTATAATCTTCATCATCATTATTATTATTGTTATTATTATTGTTATTATCATTATTATCATTGTTGTTATTATTATCTCTATTATCATTATTGTTATTATTATTATCATTATCAGTATTATTATTATTATTGTTGTTGTTATTATTATATGCATTATTATCATTAATAGTAATAGCAGTAGCTGTAGTAGCAGTAGTAGTAGTAGTAGCACTATGAAAATTATTATCATTACTGTTATTACTTATTATAACTATTCTCAGTACTATGTGTGTGTGTGTATCACTATAATCATTATTATCATAGTTGCTATTAGACATATACACCGATACAGACACCCACATCCACACAGTTTTTACCAAAATGCCACAGACTAGTAAGATGTTTTGGGATGAGGAGGACCCTTAATTATAGCAATTATTCGCCACCTTCTCCTAACTTCGTGACGTGAGGATCAATTAAGAAAAAAAGAAAGATAGAGATGATAATAACAATGAGGATAATGGTAATAATAATCTTTCGTGAATCTTATGTTGCTGGATTTTATTTTGACCTAAGTATCCTGATCGATTATAACATACTAATTTACCTCACGATAGAGAACACGCCCTCCCACAATACAATTTGAAATATCTATAACATTTTCCTGCTAACCATAGAGCGTTTATTTGTCACAGTGTTTTGTTATTTTGTCACAGTATTAATAGTAGTTTCAATAAGCAGACAAAACACTATATAAATGTCCTTTGTTGTTAATATTCCATCATTCCTCGTTCTTTCTCTTCCTCTTTTCATTTCTTCTTTATTTCATGTCAGTAATCTATGACAGGAATTATTTAATTTTATTTATTGATTTATGGTATTATTTTGGCATAAGATATACCCTTATATCAAATATGACCTATCACTTTCCATATTACTTACTGATCAAACAAATACTGTTATACAATAATTATTAAACAGCTATGTATATTTGCAAAATATATAAAAGGTGAAGATCCATACAACATTAAGTAAGCATTAAAAATAATCTTTGTGAATTAAACATTTCCTTTACAGAGTAAGCCTGATGCAGCAGGAATTGAGGATTTGTATCACAGTCTTCTGATGCACAGAGATTGCAAGATGTAGCAAAAGGAAATTGGAGCAAAAGTAATGAACGTAAATTTGCATAGATCCCCGTGAAAATCAACATGCATTTCCTCATAAAAGAAATTAAAAAATGTATCTCCATGCAACTTCCAGAGGGACACATTTTTACATTGACATTTTCGAAACAAATTTTTATCTGGTATTATGGCAAAAATGTGCTTTGAGCTATTTGTTTAATGCAATTTTGTTTTTGTTAAGTGTTCTACAAGTACTTCAGATCGTCGATATATATGTATATATATATGTGTGTATGTATTTATATATACATATATACATATATATGTATATATATTCATATATATATGTGTCTATATATATATATATGTATATATATATATATATATATATATATATATATATATATATATATATATATATATATGTACATTCGTACACACACACACACACGCACACACACACACACACACACACACACACACACACACACACACACACACACACACACACACACACACACACATATATATATATATATGCACACATATATGTATGTATATACATATATATGTATATATATGAATATATATATATATATATATATATATATATATATATATTTATATATATGTATATATATATATATATATATATATATATATATATATATATATATTTATATATATGTATATATATATATATATATATATATATATATATATAAATATATTATATATAAACACACATAAATATACATATTGCAGAAGGCATAGAAGCCTCCAAACATTGGATATGCGGTTGGCAGTGATACTGGTTATCTCGGCTTGACTTATCTTTATTATGGGAGATGAAAACCCCGATGGGAACACGGAGACGAGTCTTGGGGTGAAGTGCTGAGCGTGGGGTCGCGGGGGTTCCTGCCCTCCATCCCTGAGAGGTCAGAGGCAAACCGGGCCCACGCTGGTTGCAAAACCCCTGACTCAAGGGTCAAAAAAGGTCAGATAAACTCGTCATCTAAGTCCTCGCTAAGTCGATGGTTCCCACGTGGCAAACAGCCACGCGGTCTGTGTCTAATGGCTTAACACAAATCTTGCTTATGTACATGGATAACTATATATACATTATATATACATAAATATATACATATATAAATATATAACATATAACATACATAACAACTATACATAAATACATATGTATACATATATATACATATATATATACACTTATATAAAAGATATATACATGTATATATATATATATAAAAATATAACATATATATATATATATATATATATATATATATATATATATATATATATATATATATATATATTTTTTTTTTTTTTTTTTTTTTTTTTTTTTGAACAGCCATTAATTCCACTGCAGGACACAGGCCTCTGTTATTCACTATTAAGAGGTTATTTGGAAGTACCACCGTTGCCTGATTGGGTGCCCTTCCTAATCACCCGTAGTTCGGCGCGTTAACCCTTACGCCACGACGGCGATTTTCCCTACGAGACCTGCGTTTGACTTCTCAAGGCTCGTTTTCTCGTCGTGAGATCAGGCTCAAGCCAGCAGTCGGAGCACATGCATTTTTACGACCGCCGCGACGGGGACTTGAACTGGGGACAACGAGGGTCGGAGTCCAGTATATATATACACAAACAAACGCGCATTCAAAAGCACGAACACGCCCAAACAAGCACAAACACACCAAACAAGCACAAACAAACACACATCCAAACAAACACAAACAAATACACACCCAAATAAACACAAACAAATACACACCTAAACAAGCACAAACAAACACACACCCAAACAAACATAAACAAACACACATCCAAACAAACACAAACACCCACCCAAACAAGCACAAACAAACACACACCCAAACAAACACAAACAAAACACACACCCAAACAAACAATCACACACAAACACATCAAACCAGGACACAATCATCAAATCGAAGTCCCAGCTCCCGAGGACGAACATCCCTCATCCTCCGTCCGCTGAACAGCAAGAGCAGATGCGAGTGGCAGATCCTTCGCTAAAAGCTCTTTGATTTCGCAAGTTCCCAGCCGCTCTCTCTCTCTCTCTCTCGAGGTTTCGCGGGGGAGGCTAGGCTATCCTTTGGAGGAGAAGCGGTAGGCGCTGATGTTGCTTCATGAGCTGTTGTGGTCTGGATGCTCTGCCTGTTGGTGTGGTGGAAATCTTCTTCTTCTCATTCTTCTTCCTCTTCTTCTTCTTCTTCTTCTTCCTCTTGTTGTTGTTGTTGTTGTTGTTGTTCCTCTTCTTCTTTTTCTTCTTTTTCTTCTTCTTCCTCTTCTTCTTCTTCTTATCATTCTTCTTCTTCTTCTTCTTCTTCTTCTTCTTCTTCTTCTTCTTCTTCTTCTTCTTCTTATCATTCTTCTTCTTCTTCTTCTTCTTCTTCTTCCTCTTCTTCTTCTTCTTCTTCTTATTATTATTATTATTATTATTATTATTATTCTATATTGTTTAGTTACACGCTTGTTCATTCATTGATTTTGATGCTTATATGACTGGAAAAAAAATGAGATGCAGTGTATTTACAAGGAAGGAATAGAGCGTCGACATAGAAACAACAGTAGGAAATCCAGTATTGTAAGTATGTACTGCAAGGCTAAGAACTGGAATTCTCCCTCTTTAGACATTTTCTTTCTCCTTCTCCTGCTCTTTCTTCTTTTTCTTTTTCTTTCTTTTTTATTTCTACGTTTTTTTTTTTGTACTTCTTCGCCTCCTCCTCTTCCTCTCTCTCCTTCGTCACCCCTTCCTCCCCCTTCGTCTCCTTCTTAATCTTCTACTTCTCCTTCTCCTTTTCCTCCTCTTCCTCCTCCTTCTTCTCCTCCCCTCCCTCCTCTTTTCCTCCTCCTCTTCCCTCTCCTCCCCCTCCTCCTCTTCCTTTTCTCCCCTCCTCCTCTACCTTCTCTTCTTCCTCCTCTTCATCCTCCTCCTCCTCCTCCTCCTTCTCCTTCTCCTCCTCCTCCTCCTCCTCCTCCTTCTCTTTCCCCTCCCCCTCCTCTTCCTCGTACTCGTCCTCGTCCTCCTTCTCCTTCTCCTCTTCCTCCTCCACCTCCCCTTCCTTCTCTTCTCCCCCTTCTCCTCCTCCTCCTCCTCTTCCCCTCCTCCTCCTCCTCTTCTCCCCCTACCCCTACTAATCCTCCTCCTCCTCTTTCCCTCCTCCTCCTCCTCCTCTTCCCCTCCTCCTCCTCCTCTTACTCCTCCTCCTCTTCTTCCCCTCCCCTACTCCTCCTCCTCTTCCTCCACCTCATCTTCTTTCCCTCCTCCTCCTCCTCCTCCTCCTCCTCCTCCTCCTCCTGCTTCTTTCCCTCCTCCTCCTCCTGCTGCTGCTGCTTCTCTTCATCCACCTCCTCTTCTTCCCCTCCTCCTCCTCCTCCTCTTCCTCCTCCACCTCCTCTTCTTCCCCGACCCCTACTCCTCCTCCTCTTCCTCCTCCTCCTCTTCCTCCTCCTCCTTTTCCTCCTCCTCCTCTTTTTCCCCGCCCCCTCCTCCTCCTCCTCTTCCTCCACCTCCTCTTTTTCCCCGACCCCTACTCCTCCTCCTCTTCCTCCACCTCCTCTTCTTTCCCTCCTCCTCCTCCTCCTCCTCCTCCTCCTCCTCCTCCTCCTCCTCCATCTCTTCCCCGTTAATGCCCACGCACACTGTTTTCCACCTAAATAGAAATCCACTGGACGAAGCGAAGTGGAAGATAAAGAGGTATTTAATAACCTTTACCTGGTGGATGGGCTGGCTATGGCGAAGGAGTGGGATAATGCAGAGTACATAGAAGGGAGGGAGATGAAATGTTTGATATTGCTATGTGGTTATATTATCCAGTGAGTAAAGTGATTATATTACTGGTTAGGTCGAGGGAAGGCATATATAAATGAATAAATGTAAATATATATATATATATATATATATATATATATACATATATATATGTATATACATATATATATGTATGCATATAAATTTATATATATATATATATATATATATATATATATGTATATATATATCATCATTATTATTATTTTTATCATTATTATTATCATTTTTATTATTATTATTATAATTTTTATTATTATTATTGTATTATTATTATTATTATTATTATTATTATTATTATTGTTATTATTATTATTATTATTATTATTATTATTATTATTATTATCATCAATATTGTTTTTATTGTTGTTATTATTATTGTTATTATTATCATTATTATCTTTATCAATGATCGTTATGAATTT
>NC_061826.1:11734363-11739363 GCF_019202785.1 Penaeus chinensis | reverse complement strand
ATCACCATTATCATGATCATCATCATTATCATCGTCACAATTACTACTAATATTATTATTATCATTATTATTATTATTATTATATCATATTACTAGTATTTTGTATTATTATTTTCATCTTCATTATTATCATCATCATTATTGTTTTTACTATCATTATTACTACTCTTATTATTATCATTATCATTTTTATTATTACTTTTATAATAATAATGATTATTAGTTCTACTACTATTATTATTACCATTATTGTCATCCTCAAGAAGTAAGAATGATGCACTCAATATCTTATTGCAAATCACAAACTAAAAACATGACACAGAAATATAGAATTGTCTTATATATATAATATTGTAATCTGATATGTTTCAAAGTAAACACTTGGTCAGATGCTGTTATTAGCTTGTTCTTGATATTTTTTCTTCGCGAAAGACAGAGAGAGAAAACAAAATAATATAATAAAAGATTGAAGCCTTAAACTCTTTAATTCAGGCCCCTTTGCTGGAGAAAAAATATATATATATTTATTGGTTTATTCATTATTTTTTCGGTAAATGTATCTTCATCTGCTTTTTCCTTTTTGATTACGAACTAGTCATGGGAAACAGTTCGTTATTATTATCATTATTGTTACTATATTTACTATAACGAGTTTTTCATTTTGACTCGCTTGCTTAGAACATCAAATAACTCGGAATTATTTACGTGTATAGCTTTTACCACAAGAAATTTTAAGGTTCATTTGTCTTAACCTCTAAATCCACTTTCGAATTTCCGTATATTCTATTATATCCATCTTATCTTTATATCTATCCTATATAAGATATATATGATATATACTATATAAAAATATCTTTCTTATCTTTATTAATTTTATTTCTCACTCTCCTTTCTTTTGCATTTACAACATACCACTATTTTTCCTTTTTGGCTTTTTTTTTTATTTCGTTGTTTTTTCCGTTTTTTTTCGAATCTCAACTATTTCTCTCCTTTTTTTTCAAAAAAAAAATTCCTTCCTTAATGCCGCTTCTCAACTTTTTCATCTAAGATTTTTTCTTCACTTCCTTGATTTTTTTAATTTTCTTTTTACCAATTCCTTTACGCTCTAGATCTTCAGTCTTTTTCTTAAATCCTGTTTATTAGATTTTATCATCACCCTTAACATTGAAAATCAAAGCGGGAATTAGCCTTTGCATAACATTAAAAGGATAGCACTGAGTACGCCTTTTTTTCTTGTTCAATCAGAAAGAGAGATTTGATGACCTGTCATGCCACCATAGGGAGAAGGAAGAGAGTCGGATTTTGCTTGAGATAATCAGTATTGAGTGAAGCATAGGTTTTTTAAAGCTAGAGATCCGAATCTGAATATGGAAGGCCAAGTAAAAATATTCACATATGTCATTGAATGCAGACCTATGTTATATTATTCGGAGACTTTAGTTTAGAAATTAACTTATTAGCATCACCATAACAACACCGTATGGTGATCTCTCTCACGAAATCAAATATACAGGTCCTGAATTGATTACTACTACTACTACTACTGCTTATTATTATTACAATTCATATCATTATCATAATTACTGTTATTATAATTGTCATTCATTCATTCAGTATACTTGTTGGATCTCATTCATGTACATCTGGCAACCTCTTCCATGTAAAAATAGCGTAAATATTATTTTTATGAATGAGGCGAACACCTGAAGTTGTTTGTAACAATGATCGGAAGAATATAAATAACCAACAACTCTATAAGTATCTATTTTTGAAACTAATAAGGCATCTGATCTTTCGTTTTCTTCAAATAAGTGAGAACAAAACAAATAGTATTTGCTGCCGCTGACTAAGAGACCACGGTAGCCGAGTGGTTAGCGCATCGGACTCAAAGATTGTCATGACAATCTGAGTTCGAGAATTCGAGTCACTGATTTTCTGGAATTGTTTTTTTATCAAAATGGCAACACCTATGGAGGTGAAGCGAATTTCCCCTTCTTTCAACACAACAATTTTCAATTATAGCTGCATATTTCTTGAAAAATGAAATTGCCTAATACTTTAAATATCTATATATGGCAGATAAACCGGATAAAAATCTCTGATACCTTTCTAAATGCTTCTCGTAGCTGCACCATCTAGTAGTGGCTAATCAAACTAATGTGTATGTGTGTGTGCGTGCGCGTGCGCGCAGCGTAAATATTTGGTGATGAGTAACGAAACAGTATGTATAATTCGCTCGGATTATCTGAATGCCCTTTATCTTGTGCTAATAATCATAATAATAGTAATAGTAATAACAATAATAATAAATATGATAGTAATAAAAATTATCAAATATAATGGCAATGATACTAATGCTATTCATGATAGGAATACTACTACTCTTACTACAAGTAATGATAATGATGATAAAGATAACACTAATGATAATTAAAATGAGGATAATGCTAATGATTACCATTATAATACTAATGATAATAATAACTGTAATAATAATCATCATCATGATAATAATAATAATAATAATAATAATAATAATAATAATAATAATAATAATAATAACAACAATAGTAATGATAATAATGATAGAGAGGGTTGGTGTCAGGAAGGGCTACCGGCCATAAAAAATGTCTTCCAGAACCTGACCATAGCTACCCCAAATAACAATGGGGCAAAGCTTCAGCGAGATATATTCTGGTATATTTTGGACACTGCTAGAGCTTTTCTCGAAGGAGTTTCATCTGTGAAACTATTGTATTGTTGTTATGATCTTTATTTTTATCGTTATTATTAGCAGCAGTCGTATTCCTATTACTATCAATATTATCACCATTCATCTTCCCAATGTTTTCTTTTCATTACTGTTAACACCAAAGTTATGGTTATGGTTAATATTTTCTCGCTGAATCTTCTTGGAACTATACCTCATCATTTTTTTTTTCTGTATCTCTCTTTCATTCTCACCTTCCCCTTTTCTCTGGTCTCTGTCAGCAGTTTCTCTCGAATTCGCGCAATCTTTCACTTCCTTCTTCCGTCTTCCTTAATGGATCAGTTTGCCTCGGTCGTGATCGAATCTTTGACTCTGATAAACAATTTACGTCTATAACTTTCTCTTCTCTTTTTTTCTTTCTCTCTTACCCCCCTTTTCTTAGATTCTTTGCTTCTACCTCCTTCGTAAACTTTGCACTTTCTGTTTGCTTCCGTTTGATGATATTGTTTCCTGTTTTTCTCTTCATCTTCCGTTCCTTTCCTTTCTTTTGTCTTATCGTTTCTCCTTTCATATCTAGCCTCTTCTCAATTCTTACGAGATTTCCCTTACTGTTTTTCAAAACCTTACTGGTGAGTGAATATGCACTTTCGACGTGAATGCAACTTGTACAATCTACGTTAAATTATTTATTTCTATACAGACACGATGGCCGGATGTTTTCTTGATTTGCTTCATGATTTTGTACGTTAGTCAGAAAGATGATAAAATAGTAGGCAGAAAGAGAAAAGAGGGAATGAAGAAGCGAGAGATAAAAATATGAAAGAGATGAGCAGGGAAGAGGAAAGAATGTAAGGCATCCGAAATAAAGAAGGGAGGATGAGAAAACGGAAAACAAAAGGGAGAAAAACGAAGGACGAGAAGATACGTACTAAAAGAAGAAAATGGAAGAAAGTTTGATTTTTTTTCCCTCATTACGTAACCCCAGTAACTGACGTCTTCCTCTTAAGTGAACCTTCCCATGGCTGAGCAGATGTTTAATTAACATCATTGTCCTTAGCATTTATAAAAATAGACAGGCCCGAACGCCTTAGTATGAACTCAGTCGCTCGTGGACATGCTTGCAGGAACTTCTCTTGGTAGTTATCAGAAAGGATTGACTGATTGATTATTTAAAAATATCTGCCGCGTCAACAACTAAGGTCATTAGCGGCGAATACCTTGTGGGATTCAAATGTTCCAATAATTAAATCATAATCCTCCCCTAATACACTTTTCCGTGTTTATTAGGGAGACAAGTACAATCAGAAAACAAAAAAAACACTATCGTTACCTTTAATTGTGTTCAGTGAGGAACTGAACGCTTCTCTTTGTTAACACCTCATCACGGTGCTAACTACCTGGCCCCGCTATTCCATACCACTTCGTCGATTTTTCATATTAGTTTGTTCAAAGGGTAACGATACATATTTCTCTCACTGTACATACGTCTCCGGTCTGAGAATACTGCACATCTTTCCACTACATGAGCGACCGATAATGCCTCATAGCATCCCTCACAACGTGCTTCACATTTAGCAACCATCGGCCCATGAGTCTTTTTTTTTTTTTCATGAGGAGAGGGAGCCTCACTATCCAAAAGGTCTTCGGAAACGAGGGCGTCGACGCACCAACCCTTCCCGCGCCCATACAGACAGACAATCATACAGACACCAACGGCCCTGCCCCGACCTAGAAACGTCCTTCCCCAGTGTATTGTACATCCATATACATGCACACATGCACAAACACATACACACACACACACACACACACACACACACACACAAGCATGCATACATACACACAAATGGACATATGCACACACGCGCGCGTGAGCACACACATACACAACCATGCACATACAGACACACGCACACATTCACACACACGCATGTACTCACAGACGACCTTCCCAACCCCAGTGTATTGTGCATCCATATACATACATGCACACACACACACACACACACAAACACACACACACGCACGCACGCACACACATACATACACACAAATGCACATACGCATACACGAGCGCGTGCGCATACACACATCCATGCACATACAGACACAAACACACACACACATCCATGCACTCACAGATGTACATGCATGTGCATACACGCGCATGCACGCACATATGAACGCACACACACATATAGGTACACATAAATGCACACACGCACAAACACGCACACTCGCGCAGACAAATACACTTTCTCTCTTGTGCACACAGTCACATGCACTCATA
>NC_061826.1:11724363-11729363 GCF_019202785.1 Penaeus chinensis | reverse complement strand
TTAATAATAATATTTTTTCGACTTCGCTTTTAATTTTCTTTCTCGCAGATTTTCTATTTTTATTGCATGTATTTTCTTTTTTCATCGCTCTTTTGGCGCATGTGTTCGTTATTCTTTCCTCGCTTTATTTTCTGTTTCGTTAACGCACGTTTCTATATTTACGCTTTTCGCAATTCTTTTTCGATTTCTTACGCATTTTCTACTTTCGCTAATTCGCTATCGGTATTACGCTATTTCGAATTTTTATCGCACTTTTGACGCCTTTTCTAATTTCGCCATTTCTTATGTTCGCACGCTTATTTTTTCCTTTCTATTTTCTATTTCGATTTTTTATCGCACTTTTGACGCATTTTCTAATTTCGCTATTTCTTATTTTCTCGATATCGGTTTCTGTCGCACGTTTATTATTCTTTTCTATTTGTTATTTCGAATTTCTGTCGCAATTTTGACGCATTATTGTGCTTGCTTCGCTTACCTAACCTGTTCGAATTTACATATTATACACATATTTACATACACATATTACACAATTCATTTAACACATAGAGATATATTATGTACATGCACATTTACAGAATGAATATGGCCATTTACAATCGGGCCACCAAGGTGAAGTTCCTTGCCCAAGGGAACAACGCGCCGGCCGGGAGTCGAACCCTCGAACCTGGATCTGTCGAAGAATCCAAGTCCGACGCTCTAACCACTCGACCACCGCGCCCTCAATAGATAATGTTGCAGAAATCTTTAAATGTTGCTAAGACCCCTTCCCCGCTGGCGCTGTCTTGAGAGAGAGAGAGAGAGAGAGAGAGAGAGAGAGAGAGAGAGAGAGAGAGAGAGAGAGAGAGAGAGAGAGAGAGAGAGAGAGAGAGAGAGAGAGAGCGAGAGAGAGAGAGAGCGTGTGTGTGTGTGTGTGCGTGTGCGTACGTGTATATATATGCGTGTACATTTACGAGTGCATGGATGTACGTGTGAGAGTGTGTTCATGAGTGTATATTTGTGTGTATACGTGTTTTTGTATGTCCATGAGTGTGTGCGCATGAGCGTGTGTGTGCGTGTGTCTGTATGTGCAAGGCTGTGTGTGTTTGCGCGCGCGGGAGTGTGTGTATGTGAATGTGTACGTATGCGCGCGTGAATACATATGCATATACATTTATGAGTACATAGGTGTGTGTATGTAAAAGAGTGTGTTCATATGTGTCTACGTGTCTGTATGTGCATAGGTGCGTGCGTGCGCGCGCGCGCGCGTGTGTGTGTGTGTTCATTCCGTGTGTACGTGTGAGTATATGGACATATATGTACGTCTATGAATGTACGTGTGTGAATGTGTATGTGCATTTGTGTGTATGCATATGTGTGTATGTTTATGAGTGCATGTTACTGTGTGCACAAGAGAGAGGGTGTGTTTGTCTGTGCGTGTGTGCATTTATGTATAGCTATATGTGTGTGTGCGTTCATATGTGTGTACGTGTGCGTGTATGCACATGCGTGTACATCTGTGAGTACATGGATGTGTGTGTGTGTGTGTGTGTGTCTGTATGTGCATGGATGTGTGTATGCGCACGCGCTCGTGTGTGCGCATGTGCATTTGTGTGTATGTATGTGTGTGCGTGCGTGCGTGTGTGTGTGTTTGTGTGTGTGTGGGTGTGTGCATGTGTATATGGATGTACAGTACACTGGGGTGGGGAAAGTCGTCTGTGAGTACATGCGCGTGTGTGAATGTGTGCGTGTGTCTGTATGTACATGGTTGTGTATGTGTGTACGTATGTATGCTTGTGTGTGTGTGTGTGTGTACGTGCGTGCGTGTGTGTGTGTGTGTGTGTGTGTGTGTGTGTGTGTGTGTGTGTGTGTGTGCATGTTTGTATATATATGAATGTACAGTACCCTGGGGTGGGGAAGGTCGTCTGTGAGTACATGCCTGTGTGTAAATGTGTGCGTGTCTGTATGTGCATGGTTGTTATTATTTTTTTTTTCATAATAAATTATTACGCGCTCACGCGCAGGTGTGTGCGTATGTCCATGTGTGTGTACGTATGTATGCTTGTGTGTGTGTGAGTGTGTGTGTGTGTGTGTGTGTGTGTGTGTGTGTGTGTGTGTGTGTGGATGTACAGTACACTGGGGTGGGGAAGGGCGTTTGTGGGTCGGAGCAGGGCCGGCGGAGTGTGTATTCGTTGTATGATTGTCTGTCTGTATGGGCGCGGGAAGGGTTGGTGCGTCGACGCCCTCTTTTCCGAAGACCTTTTGGATAGTGAGGCTCCCTCTCCTCATGAAAAAAAGACTCATGGGTCGATGGTTGCTAAAAGTGAAGCACGTTGTGAGGGATGCTATGAGTCATTAGCGGTCGCTCATGTAGTGGAAAGATGTGCAGTATTCTCAGACCGGAGACGTATGTACAGTGAGAGAAATGTGTATCGTTACCCTTTGAACAAACTAATATGAAAAATCGACGAAGTGGTGTGGAATAGCGGGGCCAGGTAGTTAGCACCGTGATGAGGTGTTAACAAAGAGATGCGTTCAGTTCCTCACTGAACACAATTAAAGGTAACGATAGTGTTTTTTTCTGATTGTACTTGTCTCCCTAACATACACGGAAAAGTGTATAGGGGGTGGATTGTGACACAGAAAGCCTTATTAGCGTTCTAAGGGTGATCGATATCTAAAGCAAATTCTAATTATGCATAATATTTATTGAATAATTTAAAGTCTAATATTTATGCTTTGATTTTTAAAGTAATATTTACTGTTATTTACTTTTACTTATTAGAAACATTACTAAATATGAATTTTTTACCGTTTTTTCAACAACATTTGAATCTCACAAAGTATTCGCCGCTAATGACCTTAGTTGTTGACGAGGCAGATATTTTTAAATAATCACTCAATCCTTTCTGATAACTACCAAGAGAAGTTCCTGCAAGCATGTCCACGAGTGACTGAGTTCATACTAAGGCGTTCGGACCTGTCTATTTTTATAAATGCTAAGGACAATGATGTCAATTAAACATCTGCTCAGCCATGGGAAGGTTTACTTAAGAGGAAGACGTCAGTTACTGGGGTTACGTAATGAGGGAAAAATCAAACTTTCTTCCATTTTCTTCTTTTAGTACGTATCTTCTCGTCCTTCGTTTTTCTCCCTTTTGTTTCCCGTTTCCTCGTCCTTCCTTCTTTATTTCGGATGCCTTACCTTCTTTCCTCTTCTCTTCTCATCTCTTTCATTTTTTTTCTTTCTCGCTTCTCCATTCTCTCTTTTCTCTTCTTGCCTATTCCTTTATCCCCTTTCTCACTCTAAAGCACAAAATCATTAAATCAAGAAAACATCCGACCATCGTGTTCTGTATAGAAATAAATAATGTAACGTTGTTGTCAAGGTTGCATTCACGTCGATATTGCATACTCACTCACCAGTAAGGTTTTGAAAAACAGTAAGGGAAATTCTCGTGAGAATTAAGAAGAGGCTAGATATGAAAGGAGAAACGATAAGGCAAGAAAAGAAAGGAAAGGAACGGAAGATGAAGAGAAAAACAGGAAACAATATCATCAGACGGAAGCAAACAGAAAGTGAAAGGGAAAGGGAAGAAAGAGAGAAAGAAAAAGATAAAAAAAAAAAAGAGAAGAGAAAGTTATAAACGTAAATTGTTTATCAGAATCGAGGATTCGATCGCGACCGAGGCAAACTGATCCATTAAGGAAGACGGAAGAAGGAAGTGAAAGATTGCGCGAATTCGAGAGAAACTGCTGACAGAGACCAGAGAAAAAGGGAAGGCGAGAATGAAGGAGAGAAAAAAAAAAAAAAAATGAAGAGGTAAAGTTCCAAGAAGAAGATTCAGCGAGGAAATATTAACCGTTACCATAGCTTTGGTGATAACAATAATGAAAAGAAAATATTGGTAAAGGGAATGGTGATAATAATAATAGTAATAGGAATACGACTACTGCTAATAATAACGATAACAATAACGATTACAACAACAATACACTAGTTTCACAGATGAAACTTCTTAGAGGAAAGTTCTAGCAGCGTTCAAAATATACCAGAATATATCTTGCTGTAGCTTTGCCCCACTGTTATTTGGGGTCGCTATGCTCAGGTTCTGGCAGATATTTTTTTATGGCCGGATGCCCTTCCTGACGTCAACCCTCTCTATTTACCAGAGTTGGGACCGGCACTGACTTGGACTGACTTACCTACCCAGATATATTTCAAAATATTGTTATTTTATGCAGTTTACTTTGAAATAGACAGCTGTATCTTTCAAGCATTAATAGCTTTGTCATATGAGCTAAAAATAATAAGGAAGAAAACGATTTAACAAACACTGTATAAGAATTACGTTCAACTTTATTAGGCAATGCATCACTTTCGATAAAAACAACTTTTAAAAACTATATACGACAAAATTATTTATGAATGATTAATCCAACACACTGGATATGAACTGGCTACCCGATGTATAAATAACGCATCCCGTATCGGGTCGTATATATATGTATATCTGCTTTATTTTAATCGTATATTCTGAATGCACGCACACACCTATAAACATACATAGTTACACATTATGTATATATATGTACACACACTTACATGTTTTTAATATACATGCATGTTAATATATAGAGAAAGGTAGATTGATAAATAGATAGATAGATAGATAGGTAAATAGATAAATATGAATACACACACACACACACACACACACACACACACACACACATATATATATATATATATATATATAGATTGTGTGTATATATATATATATATATATATATATATATATATATATATAGATTGTGTGTATGTATATATATATATATATATATATATATATTTGTATATTTATATATACACATATATATGTATAATATAATATATATATACATATATATGTATAAATATAAATATATATATATATATATATATATATATATATATATATATATGTATGTATGTATGTATGTATGTATTTACCTTCATTATGCAACATCTTGTGATTTCAAAT
>NC_061826.1:11714363-11716863 GCF_019202785.1 Penaeus chinensis | reverse complement strand
CATTATCAATGTCGTCATTATCAGCAATTTCAATATTAGGGTTTAGGATTACTGTGTTTGTTAATGTTGCAGTGATTATTGATGTTAATATCATCACTTTTCATCAATATCGTAGTCTTATCATCATCACAATTTTATCATCATCATATTATAGTAATGATGATTATGTAATACGATTTAATAATGGTTATGAAGTTCATGAAACAATGATTTTTATTGTAAGAATATTAAAAAATCTTATTTGATTGTTATCGTTAGTATTTGTATAATACCATTCGTGTATCTAATGATCCTTGAAATTAGTAACAACAGCAGTTATTATGTAATAGAGGGATTATAGATATTCTGAATTATATATTGAATAAAAGCTATTCAGCATGTTCTATTGATTAAAAGTCTATCATGAGAGAAGAATTACAAAAATATGTCACGTTACTCGTCAATTATAACAGAGATACACCTAATATTAATAATTCTAGAAACAATGGATTTAATGAAAGGGTTGCTCGTTGCGAAAGAATATTTCTCATTATCATTAAAACCTATTACCACAGGATTTGATTATTCTAATATCCCTGTGTAAATTATTAATAGTATTCTTGTCATTATCTGAACTGTTTTCCGGAATGTTTTTGAATGTATCTGACTGATTGATTAAACAATAGGTATTTTTTTCCGTTTAATTATATTAATCTAAATATTTTGGATTTGTTTCCCCCATAAATGACCTTTTTTCAATCATTCGAATGTTAAGGGACTATTTTGTTTGAAGTTTATTAATTTGTTCTTTTTTTATAATTAAAAAAAAATATATATTTATAGAAATCCGAATTACATCATTGTTTTTTTTTTTTTTTTTTTTTTTTTCAATCCTCATTTGCTTGTTCTTACGTTCTTCTTGTAAATATTATACCCTCCTCTTCTATCACTTTCTTTCCATTCCTCTCTCTTCATACCCTCTTCCTGGTGTTATTACAAGAATTCTTTTCCATCTTTCTCTTCTCTAACTTTCCTCGCCGTTATTTCTTTCTTTCTTTCTTTCTTTCTTGTTTTTGTCTTCTTCTCTCTGAACATTTATTTCTCTCTTGTCTCATCTATCTTTTCGAATCCGAGAATTCTTTCATTTCTTCCCTCTTGTCTTCCTTGAGCGGATCCTCTCGCCTCTTTTAGTGAGGATTTCTCAAAAAAAAAAAAAAAAAAAAAAAAAAATCGTAACCACAGTGACTCGAAAGATATTACGTGTTTTTTTTTTTTTTTTTTTTTTTTTTTTTTTTTTTAATCTTGAGTCTGTTTTTATTCTTTTATACGTTTTTTTTCTTTCTCTCTCTTCCTGTCTTTTTTTCTTTTCTTTTTTGGTTAATAATGTATCGTTTTTTTTTCTTTTTTTCTTTTTTCATTTTTACTTCCCTATTTCGTTCTCTTCTTTTTTCTCTAAACCCAACGGCGGCTTTTCTGTTATATTCTTTCCAAGTCTTTATTCACTGCTTTATCTTTATTGCTTTCTCTTTTTCTTCGTCTCTTTTCCACTCCTATTCTTGCATTCTGTTTCTCCCTTTACGTTAATTTCAGGTTATGTTTTATCCTTTTTTCCCATGCTCTTTGCATTCTGTTTCTTCCTTTGCGTTCATTTCACATTTAAAAAAATCTGTTTATCTTTTCGTGATATCCAACAGAGATATCCGGCCTAAAATGCTGTTTTGGCTTACATGTTTAATCCTTTGTGTCGTGACCTCTTTTCAGGCATGAATAAAGCGATCCGAATCCCTTTGAAAACCCACACGAGGGATTATAGATCCTCTTGAAGCTTTGCAGAAGATCTTTTTCCTTCCTGAATGATGAAAGAGAAGTGAACAGGGTGAAAAATCGTCTAGATATATAAAGGTAAAAGTGAACAGAGAAGAAAAGAAACTGTAAATGGGAAAATATGGAAAATATGTAAAGGAAACGAAAATTATTGGCCAGAAAAAAAGCAAGAAAACAAAATTAGAATCTTGTGTGTGTGTGAGAGAGAGAGAGAGAGAGAGAGAGAGAGAGAGAGAGAGAGAGAGAGAGAGAGAGAGAGAGAGAGAGAGAGAGAGAGAGAGAGAGAGAGAGCGAAAGAAAGAAAGAAAGGAAGAATGAAAGAATGAATGAAAGAAAGAAAGAAAGAAAAAAAGTTAAGAAAGAGAAAGATAATAAAAAAAAGAGAAAGACAGAGACGAAGAAAGCAAGAGAAAAAGAGGGAAAGAATAGAACACTCGTACAGAATGACAACAACAGGGAAAAGAAATGATAATAACAAAATAAAAAAGAAAAGTAATAACTAGATATTACAAAATTAGGAAGGAAACGAAATGTGAAAATTTAGGTTTGCACGCCATTAATAAAAAGAAAATCGAGTGAAATGATTAGGACAAGAATGAAAATACAAAGAATTATAGCTTATAAAAAGGCTTATTACAACTTCCTGCAACTATGTGTTTTTTTTTTGTTTTTTTTTTTGTGAGGGAAGGGAAAATAG
>NC_061826.1:11684363-11689363 GCF_019202785.1 Penaeus chinensis | reverse complement strand
ACACTTTGGAAATTTCTAGTTATATTTCATTTCCAAACGAATGTTAGATCATATTTTTTTTCTTAAAGGAACGAGGAAGATTCATTCGGTTTATAAGTAACCTTTTTGTTGTTGTTTTTTGGCTTGCTATTCACATGACACTTATTGTTATTAATTGTTAGAAGATACTGTACCTTTCTGATTATTATTATTACTATTTCCGAAATACCATCATCTGCATTGCCGTCGTCAGAATACATTCCATATTTTTGTTACTAAGTTTTTTTGTTTTTTTCAAAATAGTTGTCGCAAAGTCATTTACCATAATAATGGCCATTACCTCTGTTTGCTGCAATTAATACCCAGTAATACTCTTAATTTATGTTTGGATTGAATAGCAGTCCAGGCTGTATGTTTGGGAATAATGTTTTTTAGTCTGTTAGCTTTAATGCCTCTAGTGATGGTGAGTGATCTCTAATAGGGTTTCTTACGCCTGTTTTCTGCATCAAATGACCAAGTTGAACACAAGTCTCGCTTTCTTGAGCAGAGGAATATTTCTCTTGATATTAACTAGACTGTGGAAAGTTGATATAATGAGGCTGTTTATCAATGTCAACAAGTGAGGCATACAGTAAAAAAAGGAAAGAAAGAAAAAGAAAAAGAAAAAATAAGAGAGAGAGAGAGAGAGAGAGAGAGAGAGAGAGAGAAGAGAGAGAGAGAGAGAGAGAGAGAGAGAGACGCACACACACACACACACACACACACACACACACACAGATATTCATATATATATATATATATATATATATATATATATATATAAATATATATATATATATGTATATATATATATATATATATATATATATATATATATATGCATGCATATATGAATATATATATATATATATATATATATATATATATATATATATATATATATATATATATATATATATATATATATGCATGCATATATGAATACATATATATATATATATATATATATATATATATACATATATATATATATATATATATATATATATATATATATATATATATATATTCATGCATATATGAATATATATATATATATATATATATATATATATATATATGTATATATATATATTAATTCATATATGAATATGAATATATATATATATATATATATATATATATATATATATATATATATTTATATACACATATCTTCTACATGGCAGCCAGCCGTGAATTTGGGTAAAGTGTCGACAGGCTTATGTCCATTACACAACATTTTCGTCAGGTCGGTCTTTGCTTCTGCGAACGAGAAAAAGTGCGATTTTTTGCCTGATTCACACTTTTTGCCACTGAAGAGAGTGGCAATATGTTCGATGTTTTTTTCACCATTATCTTCTTCTTTCTCTTCTACTCCTTCCTCTACTTCTTCTTCCTCCTACACTTCATCTTCTTCTTTTTCCTCCTTCTTCTCTACTTCTTCTTCCTCCTCTACTTTTTCTTCTCCTAATATGTTCAATGTTTTCTCATCATCATCATCATCTTCTTCTTCTACTTTATCTTCTTTTTTTTCTTCTTCCTCCCCTACTTCTTCTTCTTCTTCCTCCCCTACCTCTCCTTCTTCTTCCTCCTCTTTTTTGCCTGATTCACACTTTTTGCCACTGAAGAGAGTGGTAATATGTTCGATGTTTATTTCATCATCAGCTTCTTTTTCTTCTTATAATCTTCTCCTTCTACTTCTTCCTCTTCCTCCGCTACTTCTTCTTCATCTCCTTCCTTTTCTTCTTTTTCTTCTTCTTATCATTAAAGGATCTTGCAGTCATTTTCTTCATGAGACTTTTAATACTCCAAACGTAAGTAAGAAAGCCTAAGAGCTGTTGGCTGCATTTCCGTTTTTCTTACTTCGAATGTTTTTACTTTTCCTTTTTATTTAACTCTTTCTCTTCGGCCGTAGCATTTTCTCATGAAGACCATGCATGAAATAACGAAACTTCAGGAGTAGCTGCTATTGTAATGTACACGGAGGACTTGTGAGAAATTTAACCATTGGGTTATGTAAATGAAGTACTGTTACTGCTATTTTTATTTCATGTTTTAGATTGTATTAGATTTCCCTATTATTTACATACTTTTTTAATAACCATGTTTTATTGGATTTCGTGTTTTTTTTTTTTTTTTTTTTTTTTTTCATGCGCTTACAGTATGATAAAACCTTCTGAAAGTGATCTTAATCTCATCTAGTCGTGATTTATTTATATTAAAACTATAGTTTAATGAATCAGCACTCTTTAATAAGTTATAAGGAACAGGATAATCTGCACTTTCCAGGAAATTCCTTTTCTTCGTCATAGTTATCCTACTTTCAGGTTCTTTCCTTCTCTCTTACTTCTTCCCTTCTTTCGTTTACGTATTTTTTGCATTCATGTTTAATCTTTTGAAACATTACACACACCTCTTGGAGTTTGGGTAGTGTTTACAGTTTAGACTTATAATGATTTAAAAAGAGGAAGTCATTTTATTTTCAAGTATTATTGATTTTTTTTATTTAATTTGGTGCTTAAGAAAAAAAAAAAAAAAAGAAATAAGTCGATCTGTTGCTTGCGGTACATTGGAAGTTCTCAGGCGGGGAAAATACGAAGACAAGATCCTTAGCCTTTCTCTTCAAAGACATCCCGAAGGCAGTAAGATTGAAACTCAAAAACCAACTCTCATCCTTTCCTCTGGGAGCCGAACTCGTCCTTTCTCCTTGGGTATTTTGCGTCCGCACTCGGGTTAAAAATCGAATAAGCCTATTATAAACTCCCATAAATTCCTCCTCTCCTTCTTCCTCCCGTACTCCTCCTTCTAACTTTTTCGCACTCTCCCCCCTCACTCTCTATCTCTCTCTCCCCCTCCAAGGCGATGTAAACAGCCCAAAATTACCCCGACGCACAATTCAACAGCAAAATCTTGGATATTTTACATTTGTTTTGCGCATAACTTTTACCCCCAGGCTCTCTTGCTCGGCCATAACTGTCTAGCTGTTGGATATTACAATGTTTCCCTCCTCCCTCCCCTTCCCCTCCTCCCCCTCCTTCCCCTCCTCCCCCTCCTTCCCCTCCTCCCTCTCCTTCCCCTCCTTCCCCTCCTCCACCTCCTTCCCTCTCCTTCCCCTCCTCCCCCTCCTTCCTTTCCTTCCCCTCCTCCCTCTCCTTCCCCTCCTCCCCTTCCTCCCCCAACCAACCCCCTTTAACCCGCTCCTCTTACAGGCACAAGCACCCCTTCCTCCTTCTTCTCCTCCTACTTACCCACGCTTCATAGAGAGAAAGGGACACCGTGAGAGAGAAGTAGAGGGAGGTCCATGATAATAATAGTGTTTTTTTTTCGATTGATGCGACGTAGATAGAAAGATAAAGATACATAAAAAACACACAAGCACGCAAGCACACCCATCTCCTTCTCTTCCTCTTCTTTGCCTTCGTCTCAGAGAGAGAGAAAGGGAGACCGTGAGAGAGAAGTACATGAGAAGATTTTTTTTTCGATATATGCAGCGAAAGAACGACGTAGATAAATAGGTAAAGAGACACAACCATGATAAAGATACGTAGCAAAGTAGAGGGAAAAGAAAGAAGGATAAAGGAGGGTTTGGGTGTCGAACCTTAACATGAAGAATAAGAGAGAGAGAAGATACTCAGACTAGAGAACTATCAGAAGAAGAAAAAAAAAAAAAAAAATCGTTAAAAGGCTACACTACACGACCGTTAGAAGTTTGACGTAAATTCAGAATTTTACAAACAGTAACGGCTGCTAGGAATATGTGCATTTCTTTCGAGTCTTTGTAGCAAAAGACGTCTTTCCAACCACGAGATAAATCCGATTTGTTTTATTTGAAGCCATAATGGACTTCCTCTCTCCCGTTGTGGTTAATGATGATGATTTGTTATTTTTCTTCTTATTAATGGTGATAACGAGATGATATATTGTTATTTTTTCATATTTGCTATTGCTATTACCATCGCAATTATCGTATTTTCCTCTTCATTACATTTATTATTATCATTATTTTCATAACAATAATAATTATTATCATCATCATCCCTATCATCATCATCATCATCATTATTATTATTATTATTATTATTATTTTTATTATTATTATTATTATTAATATTTATCATCATTATTATTATTACCATTATTTTTATTGTTACGTTTGCTGTTATTATTATTATTATTATTATTATTATTATTACTATTATTATTATTATTATTATTACTATCATTATTATCATTATCCCTGTTATTACCATTATTATCATTATCATTATTATTATTATTATTATTATTATTATTATTATCATTATTATTATTTCAAAATTATTATTTTATCTTTATTGTTATTATCATTATTATTTTCATTATTGTTATTATCATTATTATTTTCATTATTGTTATTATCATTATTATTTTCATTATTGTTATTATTATTATTGTTGTTATCATTACAATAACCGTCATGGTTATTATTATTGTTATTATTATCATTACTATCATTACCATTATTATAATCATTTTTGTCATTTTCATTATAATTATCATCATTTATATTGTTATCACCATCAGTAATATTTTATCATTAACATTGTTATCATTAAAATAAATATTGCCATGATGTTGATGATGATTATTATTGCTTCTATTACTATTTTTATCATCATTATATATTGAATTTTCAATATCTATATTTCCTTATGGTAAATCATAACAGGGAAGATTTAAGTCAAATGATGACATACAACTATACTCATAAACCGAAACGTATATTGCCAATTGTCAATAAGCTCCATACGCAAAACTCATTAGATATCATTCCAGAAACACCTGATACCAGAGATTCTAAACGTCAGTACAAACCGAGCCTGTGTTCCAACGTATTAAGGAAGCATTTTCCCTATTCGCGTAATAACACAGAGACCCCATTATTCGACTCGTCTTAAATTTCAGGGGATACTTAACAAAACTGCGAGATGGATGTGAAC
>NC_061826.1:11601863-11604363 GCF_019202785.1 Penaeus chinensis | reverse complement strand
CTCAATACCGAGTATTCATTTACAGTTAAGAGGCTTGGGTGTTCTATCGTGTATATAAAATCTATTTTCTGAAAATTCCTTTTTTTTGTAAAAAGCCAAATAAGAATGAAGCTTTTTTTTGTCTCACGCACCTTTGTGTTTACAGATAGTACAAATGGATGACTTGGCAGTTGTGTAACGATGATGTAAGTGGATTATTTATATACAAAGATATCTTTGACGTACCTATATTCGTGTAAATCTTGATGTGTTTGTGTGAGTGCTCGCAAATGTATGCTGGCATTTATTAGTAATCTTAATTAAACTTACAATCTAAGACCCTGAAATCACCGCAAAGGCGAATTTCCGAACATTACATTGTTCACATAATAGATACATTCAGTCTTTGAGTATATGTATACACAGTCCTTAAAATTACGAAATTCCAATTCCACACAAAACCCGTGGAATATATACATCGACCTATGAATATCATATGTTATATATTGATAGGTTAGATAGCATACTGACAGTTACCGAACACTGACCTTGTTATCAAGCCATGACAGTCTCACGGCCAAGTCATTTTATTTATGAAATTCACTTACTCATTTTCGTATCAAATCTCCAATCTGTTCGCCATTTCTCAAAAAAAGAAAAAAAAAAAAAGAAAAGAAAAGAAAGACCTAGAAGCTAATCACAAATACAGGATTCCTCTACGATCTCCGGGAGTGTGTGCGGTTCCCGAGTCCCTACAAGGCCAACAGCGCCAGGACAACCACGCTCAGCACCAGCAGAGGAAAGGCTCCTCCCTCCTGCCGGGCGCCGCCGTACAGCTTCTGTGACGGAGCCGCGGCACGGAAGCCAGGCAGGGAAAGGTGGGCGTCAGCGGACCTGCAGGAGAAAAGGGCAAATGTCACGCCTTTGGGATTGGTGGTGGTGGGGGTGGGATGGGGGGGGGGGGAGGCACACTAGCGCTGGGGAGAGTGAGTCTCTCTCTCTCGCTCTCTCTGTCTGTCGCTTTCTCTCTCTCTGTCTCTCGTTCTATCTATCTTTCTTTCTCCCTCTCTTTATCTATTTACTTATCTGTCTCTCTGTCTCTCTCCCTTTCTCTCTCTCTCAATCTATCTATTTATCTATTTATATATATTATATACACTAGCGCTGGGGAGAGAGAGTGTCTCTCTCTCTCGCTCTCTTTGTCTGTCGCTTTCTCTCTCTCTGTCTCTCGTTCAATCTATCTTTCTTTCTCCCTCTCTTTATCTATTTACTTATCTGTCTCTCTGTCTCTCTCCCTTTCTCTCTCTCTCAATCTATCTATTTATCTATTTATATATATTATATATATCGCACCTCTCTATCTCTCTCTCTCTCTCTCTCTCTCCTTCCCTCCGAATTCCCTCTCTCCCCCCCACCCCGCATTCTCCGGGACAAACACACGCTTAACAACAACAATGGCGCTCATTAACAAGAACAGACAGGAACTGCCACCTGGAACGATCAACTCATTAGGCGCCGTTTAAAATTGAATTCACACACTTGTAACATACTTATAACACACTTATAACACACTTATACCCAATCATTGGTCCTAACCTTCGTCTGTCTCACATCTGCGTGATTTGTTGTGATCACGTGGTCTTTCTCTTTGTTATGTTCGATCATTCCCTCTCTCTTTCTTTATTTATCTCTGCCAGAGAGAGAGAGAGAGAGAGAGAGAGAGAGAGAGAGAGAGAGGGAGGGAGGGAGAGAGAGAGAGAGAGAGAGAGAGAGAGAGAGAGAGAGAGAGAGAGAGAGAGAGCGAGAAAAGAGAGAGAGAGAGATAGATAGATAGATAGATAGATAGATAGATAGATAGAGAGAGAGAGAGAGAGAGAGAGAGAGGGAGAGAGAGAGGGAGAGAGAGAGAGGGGGGGGGGGGGCAGAGAGAGAGAGAGAGAGAGAGAGAGAGAGAGAGAGAGAGAGAGAGAGAGAGAGAGAGAGAGAGAGAGAGAGGAAGGGAGGGAAGGAAGATGAGGAAGATAAAATGGAAGAAAGAGATAGAGAGATAGATAGATAGATAGATAGATAGATAGATAGATAGATAGAGAGAGAGAATGAGACAGAGAGAGTCAGACAGACAGACAGACAACAGAATAAAGTCTTGATTTTAACAAAATTGAAAAAAAAAATCTACGTGCTGTTAAAAGTTTTACCAAATATTGATATAAATCATGCTATCGAAATACAATACAACTGCGAATACACGTTAATAAAAACGGCATAAACAAATACAGAGCCGAAATAAATAAATAAAAATTAAAAAAATGAAACAAAAAACACACACGAAACAGTTGCAACGAAATGAATTTTACATTTTACTCTAACCTCTCATCTCTTTCCGTTAACTCGTCCGCCCCATTAATGATTTCTCACTCATCGCTAACATCAGTTTAAACACTCGACATTCTTCTTTTTTTATGAATCAAATTAAAATACTGTTTTTTTTTTGTTTGTTTTTTAAAGCTCTCCTATGTGATTT
>NC_061826.1:11589363-11596863 GCF_019202785.1 Penaeus chinensis | reverse complement strand
TAGTTGTATGTATGTTGTTTTGATTCTGCTGTGTCTGTCACTTCTTTTTTGCTGTCTGTATTATTTTTGTCGTCTGCTCCTCTCTCTCTCTCTTTCTCTCCTTCTCTCTCTTTCTCTCCTCTCCTCTCTCCTTCTCTCCCCTTTTCTTTATCCCCTTTCCCATCTCTCTGTTAACTTTTACCCAAACTAATAAGAATATCACAAACTCCGCCCAACAGAAAAAAAAGCCCGGGAATCTCTCTCAAAAAAAGAAAGAGAGAAAAAATGACTAACCACAAACCATACTCGACAGCTTACTTCCAAACAGCATCACGACCAACGCAAGCAATAATATAAATGGAGGTTTTAATTCAATCTTCAGGACTGTAGATTACGCAGAACCTCCCTGGTGCTCTACAGAAGGTTCATGATCCATTTTTCCGTTTCTGTCTGTCGGGGTATTAAATTTGTGGGGTATACTCGGTCGGGGACCCCTCCGACGAGCCAGACCCGAAAGTGTATTAAGGTCTGGGAATGAATTTTAGGCTGGTGGAACTTTTGGACCGAATTCGAATGCGCTTTATTGATTTGTGTTGATTTTTTGTTTGTTTGTTTTTTTGTATTTGGGGTGGGATAAAATATATATATGTATTTATTTATATTTAATATATATATATATTTTTTAAAATAATATTTATATAATTATATAATAAAAATATTATTAAAAATTTTTATAAAATATATATTTATATGTTATATATTTATTTTATAATATAAAAATAAATTTTATATTACATATAGAAAGGAGAAAAAAACACTACCCTGTTGATACATGGTATAAAAACCACAAAGTAAACTAGATTTAAATTGAAAATGAACAACAGTTTCGGGAAACGCCTGTCTAACATAAGTTTCCGGGGACACAATAACAACGCTTTTCTGCATCATGGGATACAGGCCCTCTGATGGAGGTCAGCGGCGCGAATTTTCTTTCCTTTCCCCTGACGTCCACCCCCGCGGGGTTGGGGGAATTTTCCCTGAAAAACTTTTTTTAAATTTAAACCTGAACGGGGCCCTTTTTCCCCTTTCCGACAGTTCCTCGTTTCCCCACTTCCTCCGCCCTTCCCCCCGTATGCCGGCCCCCCTTTCACACATCCGCCAACCCCCCGCCCCTGTTCTGACCCCCCTTTTCGTTTCCGCCGTCTGCCCTCACTGCCCGTGTCTCCGCGTTCCCTTTTCCCTTTTGTTTTATACCCCCCCTTTTCCTTGCCTTTTCAGACCTGAAATGGAATCCAGGTGATTTCCCGAAACGTAGCCCCTTTTTTAAATTTAAAAATCTTTTTTTACTTTGGGTTTTTATAAAATATTTATATATATATAAAAATTTTTATTTTATATATATTTTTTTTCATAAAAATTTAAAAAAAATAATATGTAAAATTATTTATTTTAAATATGTATATATAAAAAAAAAAACACATATTCAATATTATATATAAAACAATATATACATAGCCATTATTCCCCCAAAATATTTTATATATATTATTATTTTTATATAAATTTTATATATATATATGGTGTGTGTTGTGCGTTTTGTATTTGTAAAAAAGTTTATATATAAATATAAATAAATTAAAAATATATTCTAAAATTATTTTTATTTATTTTAAACATGAAAAAAAAAATGTAAAATAAATATTTTAAATAAAATTTTTAAAAATAAATATATATATTTTTAAGTTAAAAAGTAGTGATAGATAGTTTAGACAGGTTTTGATCCCTTTTGTACATACTTTATATGTATTTTAAAACCCTTATCAAACGTTTCCTATCGTTATCTATTATTTATATATATAAAAAATTTTTTATATATATATAATAATATATATTTATATTATATAAATATACTTTTTTAAAATTATAAAAATAAAAATATTTTTTTTTAAAAAAAAATTATAAATATAAACTTATAACATACTTTTAACACGCACACACCCCACACACACCCACACACACAAAAAAAGTTGTGTTTTGTTTTAAAAATTTAAAAAAAATTTAAATATATTAAAAAATAAAAATATGTATATTTATGTTTTAAGTTTTATATAAAAATATATATATATCTATATATAAAAATTATATATGTATTTTGTACATATATAAATAAAAAATTAAATATATATTTTTGAATTTTTAATATGTATATATTTTAAAGTGTATTTTAAATATATAATCTTTTTAAAAACATTAAATTATTTTTATAATAAATAATATATATATTTATTATTATTATATATTTTATGTATATATATATTTTATATATTATTTTTTTTGGTATACATACATACATATATATATATTTATATATATATATATAAAAATTTTTAAATTTATTTATTTTTTATATTTTATAGTTTTATTTTATAAAAATAAATGTAAAATATATATATATTTTAAAAAATAAAAATATATATATATATCTACAAATATATTCATCATCATCACATTATGGAGAAAAAGCCGGCGGGGGCGTTTGCCGCATCCCCCCTCGTTTTCCACCTACGGGGATCCCTCATGGCGAGCCGCAGGGGGCCCCGGCCCTTCTTATTTCCTCACGAAAAGGTTTGATCGATTTGCCCAAGCCACGCCCTTTTCTCGGCGTCCCCAGGCCCCCTCCCCCCTAGGGTTGTCTCGGACAGAACAACCTGAGGGGCGGGATACCCTGGGGGAGTCGAGCCAAGGGCCATATACCCGGAATTGGCGATCACGGATTGGCAAGTAACAGGGCCTGCCCCCGGTCTCACGGTGCAGCCTTTGGGTTGGACACATGGCCCGCCAACTGTCCCCCCATACCCGGGCGAAAGGATCTGTTTAAAAAAAGGCTTCAAGACGAATTCCAGAGCACAAGATAGTGTCCAAGTTTCAAACCTTTAGAGTAAAAGGGCAGTTCGGGGCCTTGAAAAAAAAACCCGAAAATTTGGCCCTTCCCTGCCAGGTACCGCCCTCCCAAAAATACTCTTGTCAAAGGTTTCATGCCCCCTGCTCCCCGGCCCCAATCCGTCTACTGACTTTTTTGGTCTGACAGCCCAGAGTCGTGAAAGGGCATACCGAGGAAAATTAAAGCTCTTTGTAAATTTCGTTTTTTTCCCCGAAGCACGTATCGATGAAAGGGGGTTCCTGCGGGCCCCCAAAAAACCCCTGGATCTTGGTCTTGGTAAGGAGACCTCTAGCCCCGGGGGCTTCGTTCTTTTTCAAAATTTCATCAAGGGGCCGCTACAAGGGTTTCCAGGGGTTTTAAGAAGTACGGCAAAATCTTCGGAAAAAGCCCGGGTCTGAAACCCCGGTATTCCCAAAGAGTTCCCTCCACAGGGGACTTTGGACAGTAGCCAAACCCAGAACCATCCATGCAAGTGTTAAAAAAGGGTTTTGGGCAAGAACACAGCCTTCCCTCCCCAAACTAACAGGGAAGAAGCCCGACAGGCCCCCACCACACTTTACAGCACTTCAGTGCCTGAAAAAGGGTTTTCTATTTGTCCAATAATTCCCTTTTTGGGTTTTCCCCTTAAATCCCTTTGGATCTCCCATAGAGATTTTTCCCATGCACCGTGTCAAAAGCCTTTTAAGATCGATGTAGGCTGCGAGAAGGCCCCCGTCCGAACTCACGACGGCGCCCCCTATTATATAATTAAAATACCTAATAAACAATATATTTTTATATATATATATAATATTTAAAAAAGGGAAAATACATAAATTTTAATACATATATTTTAAAATATAATATATTATTTATATATAAAAAAAATATATGCTTTTTTACATTTTTATACATTTTTTATAAATATATATAATATTTTATATTTATTAAAAAATGTGTGGGTTTAAAAATATATATATTATAAATAAATTTATTTATAAAAAAAAAATTTTTTTTATATATATAAATTCGATACACAAAAACAAATTTGGAAAAAAAAAATTTGGGGGAACAGTTGCGGTACAGTTAAACAATTGGGAAGCTTAAATAAAATCGACTCACTTGTCCCACGGAATGGATTTTGGATTTAAAGGGTTTTAGCTAAAGAAAAATTCAAATATAAATTAACCAAGCTAGATTTCTTCCCCATTCATTTTGACACTGGTTAAAAACAAAAACTTCTATCATTAAAATTTTAAGGAAAAAAAAAAAACCAATTTATTAAAAAATTTCCATCCGAAAAAGGTCAGAAAAATACAAAGGGATTGGGGAACTATTTTATATTGCAAGGAAAAAAGGAAATGAATAATCAGGCAAATGATAATATAAAATTGATGGCCCAAAAGTATAACAAATTTTTCCCTTTTCGCCTTTGCGAGGTTTTGTCTGAAAACTGTGAAAAAAAATTTAAGCAAGAGAGGCGTGTATGCTTGCTTTTGTGAACTGTGTATGTGTGGAAGGTTTATGTTTTTTGCAAAGTGGGTTCTCTGGCTTCATTTTTTGGGAGTGATGTAATAAAATTTTTATAATTTTGAGGTGGGGAGAGGCTTTTGTGACTTCAGAAAGATTGCGGATGCTTCTTTACGAAATCACCCCTTGTGTGCATCTAAAGTTTTTTCCGGGGGACAAACCCCAACTGAAAGGGAAAATTTGAACTTTGATTTAACACCGCATAGGGGCCTTTTTTAAATGCGTGCAAAGTGAGGAAAAGGGGGGGGAAAAACGAGAGAGAGAGAAAAGGAGAAGAGAGAGAGAGAGAGAGAGAGAGGGGAGAAGAGAGAAAGAGAGGAGAGAGAGAGAGAGGGAAAGAGAAGAGGAAAAAGAGAGAGAGAGAGAGAGAGAGAGAAAAAAGAAGAGAAGAAGAGAGGAGAGAGAGAGAGAGAGAGAGTTAGACAGGAGAAAGAAAGACAGAGACACAGAGAGAGAAAGAAAGAGAGACAGAGAGAGAGAGAGAGAGAGAGAGAGAGACGGGAAACAGAGACACAAGGAGACAGACAGAAATAGAAACACACGCACAGATAATGCAAATCTTAATGAAGACGATTCCTCTGACACACTCACATCGCAATCCGCCTTTTGCCTCCCCAAGACGACAAACAAAGGCAAACCCCCTTTCCCATTTGCAGTAAAAAAAAAGTATCACCGAAGCTTTGGTTGTCCCGGATGTGAGTCATTGGCGCCTCCGTTCATCATCAATTAAGAGTCATCACACTGTGCCATCTGTCATGATTTAAATTCAGAATTTTTGATTGTAGAAAAAGCAGTATCGTCGACAGGGGGCCCTTTGTACAAGGCATCTGTGACACTGGATTGAAGCCCGGTTTAATTGTATAATTAGTGCTGCTAATTAAATAGAGAGAGAACAGCCAGGGAGTACTCGTGCGTACAGAACGTTAGTATTTGTATTTAATGTAAAATATTATTATTATGAAGGATTTATCGTGACTTGCGTATCCCGTATATTTGAGATAACAAAGAACAAGTCAGAATTTAAAGATCTTTTTTTTTTTTATGTACTTATTTCTTCGTGATTTTCTTTTCTTTTTTTTCCTTTTTTACTCGATCGGGAGGGGGGAAGGGGAAAAGCCATTACCGATATTCGTTACTGTAAATTACTTGCGTTGGGGGTTTGCCTTCCACCTCCTTATACAATTTTCCAAAAACCCTTTCCCCTTATATTTTTTCCCCTTTCCCCTTTTTCCCAACCTACCTTCTGCCTCTTCCTTATATATTATCCGCCTTATCTTCTCGCGTATACTCTTTCATAAATAATTCCTTATATCCTTTCCCCTTGAATTTCTTTTTCCCTCTCCCTAACCACCCCCCCTTTAAATCCCCTTCCCTTTGCCTCCTTACATCTCCCCCCTTATTTCTTTCTCCGCGTTCCCTTATAGTGTCTCTCTCCCCTCCTTATATTCTCTACCTCACCCTCCCTTATACTCGCTCCCCTGCACCACCTTATACTCTCTTCTACGCACTTCCTTACACTCGCTCCCTCGCATCCCTTTACATTCTCATCCTAGCACCCCCTTATACTCCCCCCCCCCCATTATTCTTTCCCCCCCAAATCCTTAACTTTTTCCCCCCTCTCCCTTTTAATCTTTCTTCCCCTTCTTAATTTCCCTTTTCGTTTTTCCCTTTTACCCCTCCCCCGCATCCCTTAAAACCCCCCCCCCCTTTATTTCTCCCTCCTGCCCCATCACCCACCAGCATCCAGCCCACTCTCCCACCCACGCACGCTCCGGCCCATGCTCACCCCATGAAGACAGATAATCTCCCGCCATTAGGAGCAATCAGCAGCATCCATCACAACACGTGGCGGGTGAGGATGGAGGGAGAAAAAGAGAGGAAGAGGGAGGGAGAGGAGGAGGGGAGGAGAGGGGGTGGGAGGAAGGGGCGGAGGGAGAGAGGTGGGAAAGTGGAAGGGAGGGGGGGGGGGGGGAGGGGGGAGGGGGAGGGAGGGAGGGGGAGGGGGGGGGAGGGAGGGAGGGAAGGGGGGGAGAGAAGAGGGGGAGAGAGATAGAAGGAGAGGGGTATTTGGGGGGGGTGGGGGGGAGGGGGGGAGGGAGGAGAGAGGAGGGAGAGGGTAGAGGTTAGGGGGTTTTTGGGGGGGTGGGAGGGGGGGAGGGAGGGAAAAAAGAGAGAGAGGAGAGAGAGAGAAGAAAAGGGATTTGGGGGAGGGGGGGAGGGGGGGAGGGGGGAGGGAGGGGGGGGAGGGGGGGAGAGAGAGAGAGAGAGAAGGAGAGAGGAGGGGAGGAGGGATGCGGGGGGGGGGTGGAGGGAGGGGGGGAGGGAGGGAGGGAGGGAGGGGGGGAGAGAGAGAGAGAGAGAGAGAGAGAGGGAGGAAAAAGAGAGAAGGAGGAAGCGGAGATTGGGGGAGGGTGGGGGGGAGGGAGGGAGACCTCTCTTTTGTGGTGGTTCTCAAATCCGGACAATTGGCAGCAGATTTTGAATAGTGTAGTTTTGTCTCTTTATACTTGTTACGATTGACAGGTTGTCGGAGTCACAAACAGGGTAGAATTGCCTTTGTTATGAGAAGAGGCTTGTTTGCTTGTTTGCAACGCTAGATGGGAGCTGATGGCGGACTTTGCAAGGTGGTGTTGTTGCACGAGGCGGCTCTTAAGGCTTAATTCGCCACCATCAATCACGAGAATCGGAGACTGTTGAATCTATCCGGCGTTGTGGATATTCCAATGTAATGACATGGTGTTGTTGTAACATATATCCACGTGCAAAAACAGGCACGCGCGGACAGACATAAACCGATACTGACATACACACACACACGTTACATACGCACGCAAGAACAATCGTACGAACAATTACATACACACGCACGCCGACGCACAACCCCCACACATACACCGCGCAAGTGTGTTTGGAGGAATAAATAAACAAACGGATTTACACCCTCCGTCCTCCCCTGGTATTAATCACTTCCTTCCTCTTCAAAATTGACATATAAAAAAAGAAAGAAAGAAAAAAAAAAAACATTCACGACATTTTTCCCCATATTCCTGGCGATAGATCACCTGAAGACT
>NC_061826.1:11532874-11535374 GCF_019202785.1 Penaeus chinensis | reverse complement strand
AGAAGAAGAAGGAGAAGATAAAGAAGAGGAAGAGGAAAAAGATAAATAAAGAGGAGAAAGAGTAGAAGATATAAGAAGAAGAAGAAGAAAATAGAGAAGAAGAAAAAGGAATAAGAAAGACAGGAAGAAAAGGCAAGCAAGCTCCTTTCATCCTGTTACTTTTTTCCCTAATGCTATCAGAGTGAAATGTTGCCTCGAAAGTGCATTCTGCAACTTCGCCTCATCAATCAGGACCTGCTTTACTCTTCCCTCGAACTTCACTCCTGCTTCAGCTACAAAGGCCCTTTCATCACCTCAGCCTGTTTTACTTCCTAGTTGAATATTAAATTCGAAATTGTAAATAATCTCGAATCTCCCGAGGGAAAGCAAGCGCACCGAGACACGAGGCAGTAATGGACAGTCTCGACGATAAAGAAACATTCATATTTCTAAAACGTTCGCGTGTGTATGTGTCCCGGCGTTGTAAATTTCGAGTCTTTTAATAAATGCGTTTCCTCTCCTATGAGTATGAGGTTTCATGAGCAATTAGGGTTTAAAAGCATGTATGTTATAAAATGAAACACGGTAGTGTGTGAACTTACTCTGTCTCTGCCTGTTTGTCTGTCTGTCTGTCTGTAGGTCTTTGTTTGTTTTTTTGTCTCTATCTTTCTCGGTCTCAGTCTTCCTCTCTCTGTCTCTGTCTCTCTCTCTCTCTCATATATATAGAAATAAATATGTATATATACATACATGCATACATTCATATATATATATATATATATATATATATATATATACATGAATACTATCCCAATCGATTGACTTCCAAGACTATCATCTACGTTGGCTGAATACGGCGTCGTTAGCCATCTTTTTTTTTCCCCTTCCCCTTCTTCCCTTTTTTTCTTTTTTTTTTTTGAGAATTGGGGAGCAGGGGGGGGGAGGTTGGGGGGAGAGGCACCGCTTTGGCACATCTGGCCTCGCATTTTCCATGAGCGGTTGGGCTTTTATTTCCATGTCGCTGGGAAATAGCGTCACCGTCCAATAAAATAGAATGGAGAATTTTGAGCTTTATAGTTCAATATGCCGTCGGGGATTCCAACAGACGGAATAAAAGAAATAAAAAGAAGGAGAAAGCAAAGAAGAAAGAAAAGAAAAAAAAAGAAAAGAAAAAAAAGAAAAGGAAAACAAAAAGAAGAAAACAAAGAAAAAGAGAAGAAAAAACAAAAAAAAGAAAAGGAGAAAAAAAGAACAGAAAAGAAAAAGAGAAGAAAAAAGGGAAACGAAAAAAAGGAAAACGAAAAATAAAATGAAAAACAGAAAGGAAAAAGGAACTGAAAAAAGAAAAAAAAAAGAATAAAAAAAACACTATAAGATAAAAAAAAAAAAATAGAAATAAAGATAAATCTAGAACCAAGAAAAATAGAAAGACAAAAAAGAAAAAAAAAGAAAAGAGAAAGAAAGAAAGAAACGAAAAGCAAAGAAAAGAAGAGAGAAAAAAAAAAAGGTAAACATCTATACCTCGGAGGGAGGAAGAACACATCTCATTCTATCTCTTTTGTTCATCGGTTTCTTTTGTTCTCTCCATCGTTCACCGCCGACAGTTATTTGTTCTTTGCTGTCTCATCTTCACACAGTACGTGGGGAAGGGAGGGGCGGAGAGGGAGGGTAGGGGGGAGAGGAAGGAGGGTAGGGGGGAGAGGAAGGAGGGTAGGGGGAGGGGAAGAAGGGTAGGGGGAGAGGAGGGAGTGAGGGGAAGAGGAGGGAGGGAGGGAGGGGGAGAGGTGGGAGGGAAGGGGAGGGAAGATGGAGGAAGGGAGGGGGGGAGGAGGGAACGAGGGAGGGGGAGAGGAGGGAGGGAGGGGGAGAGGAGGGAGCGAGGGAGGGGGAGAGGAGGGAGCGAGGGAGGAGGGAAGGAGGGGCGAGGGGGGAGGGAGAGGAGGGAGGGTACTGGGGAGAGGAGGGAGTGAGGGAGGGAGGGGGAGAGGAGGGAGGGAGGGGGAAGAGGAGGGAGGGAAGGGGAGGGGGGAGAGGAGGGAGTGAGGGAGGGGAGTAGGAGGGAAGGAGGGGGAGAGGAGGGAGGGAAGGGGAGGGAAGATAGAGGGAGGGAGGGGGAGAGGAGGGAGGGAGGGGGGAGAGGAGAGAGGAAAGGGGGAGAGGAGGGAGGGAGGGGGGGGAGGAGGGAGGGAGGGGGAGAGGAGGAAGGGAAGGGACGGAAAGATAGAGGGAGGGAAGGGGTAGGAGGGAAGGAGGGGGAGAGCAGGGAGGGAAGGGGAGGGAAGATTAAGGGAGGGAGGGGGGGAGGAGGGAGGGAAGGGGAGGGAAGATGGACGAGGGGAGGGGGGAGGAGGGAAGGAGGGGGAGAGGAGGGAGGGAAGGGGAGGGAAGATGGAAGGAGGGAGGGGAGGGAAGGAAGGATGAAGGGCAGGAGGAGGAGGAAGGAGGGTTGTGGGGAGGGAGGGAAGAAGGTAGGAGTGAAGAATAGAGGGGAGAGGAATGAAGGAATAAGGGAAGAAGAGAT
>NC_061826.1:11505374-11512874 GCF_019202785.1 Penaeus chinensis | reverse complement strand
CATACACACAAAACACACACACACAATTTTTATATATTTATATATATATATATTCTTTTATAAAAAAAAATTTTATTTTTTGGGAACAGTCTTTTTAAACTATATAAATTGTGTTTAAATATTTTATTTTTAGGATTTTTAATTTTACTATTTTTAATAAGTAATTTATTTTTTTTAATCTTTTAATTTATGTAAAACAAACATATTTTTTTTATATATATAATACATATATATATTATAAATATATAATATAAATAAATATAAATATTTTATATATATTTATATAAATGCGCGTGTTTGTGTTTATGACTGTTGTTGAGTTTTATATTTATTTTAATATAATATAAGATGTTATAATATATTTTTATATATTATAATTATAAAAAAACCCAAAACAACGCAAACACACACACACACACACACACACACACACAACAATATTTTGGGGCGTGTGCGTGTGTGTGTTTTGTTTTGTGTGTGTGTTTTTCTTTGGTTGTGTGTGTGTGTTTTTTTGTGTTTTTTGGTGTGTGAGGGGTGTGTGTGAGGGGGATTTTTTTAAGGGAGTTTTTGGTGTGGGGGTGTTTTTTTTTTTGGTTTTGGTTATTGGTTTGTTTTTATTATAAATAACCCCCTATTTAGTATTTTTATATATTTTTTATTGGTAGGTTTTTTATTTTTTTATATATATATATTTATAAATATAATATAAAAGGGTGGGTGTTTGGGTGAGGGGAGGGAATATTTTTTATTAAAATAATAATAGAGAGGGCGGAGGGGAGAGAGAAGAGAGGAGGGGAGAGAGAGAAGATGGAGGAGGAAGAAAGAGAGAGAAGAGAAGAGAGACAGAAGGGGAGGTTGGATGAGAGAGAGAGGGGGAGAAAAGAAAAGAGAAGAGTGAGAGAGAGGAAAAGGAGAATGGATAGATAGATAGTTAAAGATAGATAGATAGATAATGAGAGAGGTGGTCTATTGTGTTACACACTTCCTTTTCACTTAAACATACCTGCTTTGGGTTACAGTTTTACACAGGCATGTATATCTTTCGCCTTATTTTTAAAGAAATTTAAAAATAAATATATTTTTTACAAAATATATTATTTGCCTTATATTTTGATTATTATGAAGAGGGATAGATAAAAATATTAATATATATATTATTATAGTTAAAAATGGATATTTTGTATATAATATTATTTTTAATAATATTTTTAATAATATTTATATATATATAGATAAAATATATATGTAAATATACATTACTTTTAAATTTTAATTTATATTTATATGTATATATATGTAATCATCGCCCCTTAAATAAATAGATAATAAAATATATCATATATAATTTAATAAATATATTTATATATTATGTTTTTTATATATATATGTTTAATAGATATATAAATTTATAATATATATATATATAAATATTTATATATTTTTATGCGACACACACCCCACACCCCACACATCACCAAACAAAAAATGTGGTGTGCTTCTGTTTTACTTTCACACAGACACCCCAAAACCCCACACACAATCCCCAGATCACACACACACAACCTCACACCACACCCACACACACCACAAAACAAAACACACGCACATCACACACACTGCGCACACACACACACACACACACAAAAAACACACACACACATTATTGTAATATTTATATTTATATTCTTTTAAAAATATTTATACATATATACATTAACATAGATATATGTGATTGGATGTGTTTTTTCTGTGGGTGGGTGTGGGGTTTTGGGGCATTTTATACCATTCATATGCATTTATATTTGGGTTTTTTACTTGATCCATATAAAAATTTTTATATTTATGTTTTAAAAATTATTATGTATGTGGGTTTATTTTGGGTTTTTGTTTTTGTGTGTGTGTGTGTGTGGGGGTGGTTTTTGGTGTTTGTGTGTGTTTTATGGTGTTTTTTGTATCTATTAATATGCTATGTATTATAACACATATGTTTTTTACATAATGAACACACACACACGACACACACCACAACTCAAATAACCCAAACAGGGCATATTAATAAAATATATAATATAAATTTATTATATATATAAATATCATATGTGGTAAAAATATATATATAATATATATATAAAATACACAATATATTATTATATTATATAATATATTTATATATATTTTTATGTATATATAATATAATATATATATAAATATTTTGATACATTTATATATATATATATTTTTTTTATATATATATAAATATTGCATATATTGTACATATATTTCATTAAACATTTCATATATATTAATTTATTAGATTTAAACGAGGATGGATAGAATATGTTTTTAAAACAGGAGGGAATTTTATATATTTTATATATATAATAATTTATAATATACACACACACACAAAACACACACCACCCACACACACCCCCCCCCCCCCCCCCCCCCCCCCCACCCCCACCCCCACAATTAATATATATATATATATATTATATATAAAATTATTTTATAATTATATATATTACTTATTATATACATATAATAAATTTATATATTTGAAAAGTTTTTTACTATTAAAAATGTGTTTATAATATATTTTAAATTTTTTATATATATACATTTTATATACAATATATTATATATATTTTTTAAAATATATAAATTTAATATATATATATATATGTATTATTTTCGCGGTATGTGGGGTTGAAAATGTAGTGTTTTTAAATATTTTTATAATATATATATATATTATTTATATGAATGTGTTATATAATATTTTTATATGTATATATATGTAAAAATAAACAACATACCACAACACACACAACACACACACAACCACATATGTGTGGGGGGTTGGTTTTTTTTTTTGGTGTTTTTGGTGTGGGTGGGGTTTGGGGGTTTATTTTTTGGTGGTGGGTGTGTGGGGTTTTGTGTTTTGTTGTTGTGTGTGTTGTGTGGGGTTTTGTGTGTGTGTGTGGTGTGGTGTGTGTGGTGGTTTTTTTTTTAGGAAATATTCTAATGGTTTTATAGTATATATAAAAGTTATATATATATATTTTTTATATAATTTTATATATTATGTGCTTCTTTTTTTTACTGCACACACCCACAACAAAAAACCACACACACAATCACAGATCACACCACACCACTCCACAACACCACACACACACACAACAGACACACCAACATCGAAACATCACACACACTCGCCCCAAACACACACACCACACACAACACAACCAACTTTAATATATTTAAAAAATTATATAATATATACAATATTACATATACAGGATATATGTGAGTGGATGTGTTTTTGTTGTGGTGGGGTGTGTTTGGAATACACATTCAAGGCATATAATTTTGGATAATGTACATAATATGTTATATCTGTATTTTATGTATGTATGTAGGATGTATGTATGGGGGTATGTTTTTTGGTGTGTGTTGTGTGGTGGGTGTTTTGTGTGTGGGGTGTTGTGTGTGTGTGTTTTTGTTTTTTTGTGTTTTGTGTAATGTGTGTATATGTTTTTATAATTTTGCATATGTATATAACACACCTATGTAACATTAGTATACAACACACACACAAACACAACACACACAAACACACACACACACAGCCATATATTAATTATATTATATATTAAATAAAAACCCACAATATATAATATATATATTTTTTAATTTAATGTATATAATATATGTTTTACATATTTAATTAATATATAATATTATATTGCATATATATGTACATAATACAAATACATACAATTATAAATTTTATTAGTATCGAGAGATGGAAGATATTTGTATATATATAGATGAATATATATTGTAATAATATATATAAACCCCACAACACACAACACACACACACCCACACACACACAACACCAACATATATATAGTATATATTTAATTAATCTATAATATATTTTATTTTATAAATTTTATAAAATCGAACAGTCATTTACTATATAAATTGTGTTTTATATATATATATATAATTTTATATAAATATTTATGTAACAACATATAATCCATATATATATAATATATATATATATATATATATATATTATATGTAATATAATGCGCGTGTATGTGTGTAAGATTGTAGTATGTGTTTTTTTATATATTTTTATTTTATATATATATAGGTTTGTGTATATATTATTATATATGTTAAATTTTAATGTAAAAAAAAACAACTAGCACACACACACCACACACACCCACACCCCCAACACACACAACACACCTATGTGTGCTTTGGCGGTGTGTGTTGTGTGTAGTGTGTTGTGGGGTGTTTGTGTTGTGTGTGTGGGGTGTGTTTGGGTTTTGGTTTTTATTTATGGATTTCTATGAGTATTTATGTATATTTTATTATTATATACTACATATAATATAATTGTGTGTGTTGTGTGTTTGTGATTTATATAAATATATATTTTTATATTTATAGGGAGAGGAAGAAGAGAGGGGTGGCGAGGGCAGAGAGAGAGAGAGGGAGAGGAGAGAGAGAGAGGGAGAGAGAAGAGAAGAGAGAGACAGAGCCGGGACAGAGACCGAGACAGGCCATGCCGGGACGCCCCCCCAGGCAGAAAACAGGAACAGACGAGAGAAGGGGGAGAGAAAAGGAGATATAGAGAAAGATAGATGGATAGTTGGGATAAAAGTTAAAGAGAGAGAGAATGAGAGGAGAGAGAGAAAAGGAGAGAGAGAAATGAGAGATAGATAGACAGATAGATAATATATAACGAGAGAGAGAGAGAGAGAGAAGGAGAGGGAGAGAGAGAGAGAGGAGGAGAGAGAAGAGGGGGCGAGGAGAGAGGGGGGAGAGAGAGAGGAGAAAAGAGAGAGAGAGAGAGAGAGAGAGAGGGGAGAAGAGAAGAGAGAGAGAGATGAAAAGGGGGAGAGAGAGAGAAGGGAGAGAGAGAGAGGGAGGAGAGGGGGGGGGAAAAAAAAGGAGAGAGAGAGGGAGTTATGCATTTGCTATATTTTTAAATTAAATATATATACATACACACCACCACACACAAAAACCCACACACAACACATATTTTATATTATATATATATTTATTTATAATATAATATTTATATACATATTTACATATACATACATATAAAATATACATTTTATATATAAAAGGTTTTATATTTTATATATATTTATATTATAATATAATATTTATATATGTATATTATACAAATTTTAAACATAAAATTATATTTTAATTTTTATATAAAATAGATATATACAAACAATAATAAGATATATTATTATTATAAAATATATACAATCCCCTCTTATAACTTACAGATTAATTTATTCGGGTATTCGTTCATGGCTCGCAAGCTAAAAGGGTCTTTGATCCCCACTACGGGCTTCTGCAAAAATGTTGTGCAAAAAGGCTTTTTTCTTCTTTTTTTTAGATGCACCTAGCCCAACTTTTCATATCCTTTAATTTTTTTTGCATTCAGTGTTTAAAAAAATTTTTAAACATTAGTAAAAAAAAGGAAAATTTAAAATGACATGTATTTATGTATTTGTACGGATAAAATTGTATGTTGTTTCATTGGAGAACCTTAATAGTAGTTTTGAGTGAAAGGGATACAGGGGAGCAGTTGTGCTATTGTCTTTATAAACATGCAAAGATTGCCCCCGTCGGTACAGAGATGTTTTTTCTGTGCATTAAACTGATCTATGTGATCTACATTATCTCACTAAATTCTCTTTTGGGGTTTGGGTGAATTTAAATATACCTTTCTCTGTCTATTTGGTTTTTAAAACATAATTTCTTGTACTAGAAACTTTGGGTCCAGCTTAACCATAAAAAACCCAATCCAAACCCCCCAAATTTAAAATTTTTTTTTACGTCGTGTCTACTTCTCTTTCATTAAGACAATGGGTCGTCTTTCTATGCATAATCATTCATCTTCTTCTGAAACATCTTGTCCCCCTTTGGAACACACGGAAAGCCCAGAGGAAATAACGGAAGGAAGCTACCTTCCACCCCCGGGAATAATTCTCCTCTTTATCAAAAGCCAACGAATTCGCCATTCCTTTTTTTTTTGAGAAAAATTTTCAATCATCGCGAAAAAAAAAAAAAAAAAAAAAAAAAAAAAAAAAAACCGGGGTTTAAAAATCCTTACAGAGATATGGGAAAATTCTTTACTTGGTGCCCGTTACTGTCTTTTTTTTCCAAGAGAGCATGAGCATAGGTTCTTAGCAGCAAATTATAATATTTTATTTCAGAGAGTCGTGTGTTATACTTAAAGAACTCACGAACTCAGTCTTTTTCTATAAGGTTACTTTTCGAGTAAAAGGTTATTTGCAGTGCAGACGGGAAAAACGGGAGTGAACAGCGGCAAATCACAGTACGCGATCTTTTGGCACGGGATCCGATCTCTGCCCCACGAGGGTCGCCGCCGCAGCCGCTCGACCCCACCGAGCCAGTAGAGGGACCCAGGACGCGGGCCGGGACTTACTGACGCGCGAGGGGAGTCCACCGGGGATGGGGCCGCGCTCCCTTTGCAATTTTCGGTCCCAGTGGCTCCAATTTTTCTCTACTGGCATTTGATTAGGCAGGAAGACCTATGCAGACCCCTAGCATTCGTGGGATCTAAGCATTTGCCCCACTTTATGCACGAGTTTCTGAAAGAGATCTTTCCTTTAATCACCCCCGCCGGGATGCTGGTGTGGGTATGGCGACATCTGATTTACGAACCCTTTCCCATTCTGTTTGCAAGGAATTTGATGTTGGACCATACAGGGAAGGGAAAACTGCATTTCCATACACACACAGGGGAAACCACTACCTTATTGTACTTATATATTTTATATATTATATATATATATATTATATTATTATATACATTATATATATTATATAATGAACATTATATAATATTTTTTATGATATTTATTTAAATAAATATATAATATATATTTATCAATAAATTTTAAAAATAATTGTAAATATTTTTGTGATTGAATAAACTTTTCAGGCATCATAATCTCCGTCTTAATCTTTTCTCTTTCCCAATCAAAACCATTTTTTGTTCAATTTAAAAAAATCGATTCACATGTTTTAATTTATACATCAATAACTTATGATAATAAACTGAAAAGCAATTTAATTATATATAATATATTTTATATATAATTTTTTATTTAACCGTGAGTAAAAGGTTTTAATTAAAAAAATAATAAAATCTGATAGCAAGGGTTTTAACTATAAAAAACCGTTTGTTACCGGCGTTGCGTTGTTTTTTAAAGGGGCATCCGAAAATCATAAATGGTAAAAAACATTTAATTTTACACGTTTTCCCCTTTATTTAGGGGGAAATTTTTTAACACAATGATGGTCATAAAATATTATAATTATTATATTTTTATCTAACTGTTTATTCTTTCTCTCTCTTTCTTTCTCTCTCTTCTCACTCTCTCTCTCTCTCTCTCTATCTCTCTCTCTCTCTG
>NC_061826.1:11465374-11470374 GCF_019202785.1 Penaeus chinensis | reverse complement strand
CCTGAGGGGTAAAGGCAAGGGGAGAGAAAGTCCAAGGGATGATGTTGTTTGTGGTGAGTTGATGCGAAAGAAAGGCTCAAGAAGGAGAGAAGAAAGAGAGAGCAAAAGAGAAAATGAGAAAATCGAATTAGATTTTATGAAGATTTAGTGTTCTTTTGAGAATGTGAATAGCAATAGTTATGAAAATAGAAATAGTTGGTAAGTTGGTGATAGTGATAAATTATATTAACATGAACAACACCTCCTAATATCAGTATCATTATTATCTTTATTGTAATTGTCATTGTTTTGATTATCAATATTATCATTATATTCTCCATTAACGTTATTATCATTATTGGTATTATCACTGTTATTATTATTTCAATTCTTCATAATCATTTCTATTAATACTATGACCATTATCATTATTATTATCATCACAGTTATAAATAGTAGTATTAGTGTTGTTATTAATATTATGATATTTATCAGTATTATCATTATTTTTATTCTTGTTACTCTTCCTCTCTCTCACTCTTCCCCCCCTCCCCTCTCTCTCTCTCTCTCTCTCTCTCTCTCTCTCTCTCTCTCTCTCTCTCTCTCTCTCTCTCTCTCGCTGTGTGTTGGCAGTAATTAGAAGGGTTCTGTTTGAGAATGAAAGCTTATTGGTGCAGTACAGGTGACTGAATCTCGATATTCATAATTATTATTATATTCATTATCAATGTTACTGTTATCATGATCATCATCATCATCACTAACTTTAATAATGACAGTGATTCTACGGATCAGATTCAAAAACATATTACGCTTGTAACTCTCTTTTTTTTTTTTTTTTTTTTTTTTTAACTTTTACCTTGTTTTTCGTTTTCTTGTTTCCTTCCAGACAGAGGGATTTTTGTAGGAGACTCGTTATACTAGAGAGAGAGAGAGAGAGAGAGAGAGAGAGAGAGAGAGAGAGAGAGAGAGAGAGAGAGAGAGAGAGAGAGAGTAAAAGAAAAACCTTAGGAAGGAAGAGATACGGAAAATAACAGACACTTGTACAAATCTACGTCGTTTTCGTAGAGTTACGCTAAGGAGCACACGTAGATGATCGTGCGAGGTAAGAGGCAGTTATCTAGTTCAAGGCAGGATGTTTGTTCACTGAACTATACCAAACTCATCAGTAATTACACCACCTCCCTGCGCCACCTGGGAAAACTCACTCTGCCGCTATGATGCGAATATGACCATGCTCCCACGCCCTTCCTTATGCTAAGATGACTAAGTAAACACCAATATTACACATATGTAACACACACGTGCTCATACGTACATGGAATAAGAATGAAGATCACACGTGGTCATATCATGAGCAACGACTTAACTCTATGGCTAAATGTAAACTTACAAAACAGCGCTTCCTAACACTAGATGAATACGAAGCTTGAGGCGTCTTCTGTACGCGTCATGATATTTAATTCCGGATTAAAGTTAATCCAAATCTACAGCATTTACACAGAAGATGCAAGACAAACTGCCAGGCGCACGAGTCAATGCGATTATCAGTAAATCTGTTTTACATGAAAAAGCGGGTGCTGGTAATTAACATTCATCCTCTACAAAATTCAAATTATACGCTGATGTCGATAAGAAAGCGTTTGCTACAAGATGAAAAAAAAATAATAATAATAAAAAATAATAATATATATACACACATATATATATATATACATATATATATATATATATATATATATATATATATATATATATATATATGAAAGGTGAAAACACTCTACCGTGTTGATACTATGGTAGAAAAACCCACAATGTAAAACTAGATTTATTGAAAGTGAGACAGCAGTTTCGGAATCCACCTTGATTCCATCCTCAGGTCTCTATACATAGATGGCTCTGCTAGTGCTTAGCCACAAATGAGTCAATTAGTAGATCTTGTGACCTTACCTGATTTCACCTTTCGGGAAAAACGTATCTTTTACTAGTGCTATGAATATCGATGGTGTTATTTGTATTATAAACATTATAATTACTATAATCTTATAAACATTTGTAACAGCGAAATAAGATAACGTAAAATATTTTCGTAAATCAATGAGAAGTCATAACTGGCAGAATCATAACTAGCTCACTGGTGACTTAGTACAAGTGTAGCCTCGATGTGTAAAAAAAAATAAACATATAAACTTACAGTGGGTATAGCATGTACGTACATGACATGCCCGTCGGCAATGGGTTAATATAAACGAAAGCAACAACAACAAAAACAAGAACAAATATAAATGTGAGAATAATGATATAAGTGTTAATAATGATAATGATAATAATAATGATAGCAGTTACATCAAAAATGGTAATAATGGAAATAATGATGACAATAATGATAATGATAATAATAATAATGATAATGATAATAATAATAATGATAATGATAATAATAATAATAATAATAATAATAATAATAATAATAATAATAATAATAACAATAACAGCAACAACAACAACAACAATAATAATAATAATAATAATATTTATTGATAATAATAATTATTATAATAGTAATGATAACAATGATGATAATAATAACAATAATTATAACAACAATAATTCTTATTCTTATTCTTATTATTTTATTAATATTATGATAATATTGATAATAGTGATAATGTTGATAACAATAATAATAATAATAATAATAATGATATGATGAGAATGCTCATAATAATGATAATAATAGTGATAATGATAATGATAATAAGGATAATGACGATGATGATAATGATAAGGATAATAATAATAATAATAACAATAATAATAATGATGATAATAATAATAATAATTATTATTATTATTATTGTTATCGAAACACGGACGTAATATTACGGCCTTTCTCTGCAAGTACGTAATATCACGCTACCCGCCGTTTGAAGGGTAGTTAATAAATGACTATATGGCGATAGCTGATAAATAAAGGCTGAAGATGGCTACTAAGAAATTAAAAGTTGTTCTATCAATTAATTTTGCAATTAAACGACGTTTTTAAACACATTTCTCTTATTCGTTCAAAACCATCTCTCAAGTATATCCTCCCCACAACAACAACAAAAAGAAAAAGAAAAAGTTAAAATCACAAACAGACATCGCTTTGAAGCAATGCCATATACCGCCGGCAAAGATATTTCGCAACATATTACAGCTGAAATAGATCTGGTTCGAGAGGTAGAAGGTATTAAAAAATGTGGAAATGCAATAAAAGATAGAAAAATGGTATGTGGATGAAAACTGGACAGCCTTTACTCATGGATGTGCGCCATTTTTTTTTTTTTTTTTTTTTTTTTTTTTTTTTTTTTTTTTTTTTTTAGGAGAGTTCATGAGATCTTTTCACTTGTTTTATCTGGCTGTGTCACATTTCGTTATATATCTTAAAATTATCTTCTGATATCGAAATAATATATATATACGTATAATGCATGGATATCTATCTACCTACCCACCTACCTGCCAACCCACCTACCTACTGACCTACCTACTTACCTGCCTACCTACCTACCTACCAACCCACCTACCTACTTACCTACCCAACCACCTACCTACCTACCTACCTACCTACCTACTAACCCACCTACCTACTTACCTATCTACCTACCTACCAACCCACCTACCTACTTACGTACCTACCTACCCACCCACCCACCCGCCTTTCTGCCTACCAACCCACCTACCTACTTACCTACCTACCCACCTACACACCTACCTACCTACCTACCTACCTACCTCCCTACCTCCCTACCCACCCATCCACCTCCCTACTTCCCTACCTACCTACCTACCTACTTACCCACCTACACACCGACCTCTAACACACGGACCGAACACTCTTACAATACTCTCTCATTGTTGAATATCTGTATGCGGAGCTCAGTACAGACTATAAAAAATAGGCAAATTTAATCTCTCGCCTCTATTCACTTCTTATGAATAGCTGTGCCGGACACTTTATAACAAGGTAACAATATTTGGTCCGCCCTTCACAGCAACGGCAGCGTGACTGGCATTTTGAGTTGAATGGGGATGTTTACAGAGTTTTTTTTTCGGCAAGGGAGATAGAGGGAGGGAAAGGGAGAGATGGAGGGGAAAGAGAGGGAGGGAGAGGGAAGGAGAGGGAGAGAGGGGAAGGAGAGGGAGGGAGGGCGAGGGAGAGAGGGAAATGAAATGAATGGATGAGTGGAGGGAGAGACAGAAAGAGAGAGAGGGGGGCGGGGGGGAATATATAGGAGAGCGAGAGAGAGGGGGGGGGGGAGTGGAAGAAGAGGGAAAGAGGAAGGGAGGGGAAGTGAAAGGATAGAGAGAGAGAGAGAGAGAGAGAGAGAGAGAGAGAGAGAGAGAGAGAGAGAGAGAGAGAGAGAGAGAGAGAGAGACAGATAGATAGATAGATAGATAGGTAAACAGATAGATAGATAGATAAAGATAGATAGATAGATAGAAAGAGAGAGGGAGAGAAAGTGAAACAGAGAGAGAAATTGAGACAGAGCGAGAAGGAGGGAATAAGAGAGAATAAGAGAGAGACTGAGAGCGGAACCACAAGAGAAACTCATATCCGCTGAATATTCTCTTTCAGTATTAAATTGCTAATGTTATAAGGGACCAAAGCATAAATACTCATGTTAATAATAGTTACAAGGATTACGTTGATAATCAAGATAACGTTAGAAACAATGATAACAATATCGATAGTGAGTGATAATAATAAAGTTGTTAATGATAATAGTAATAATGCTTATAATAAAGATAATGATAATAGTAATAATAATGATAATATTAATAATAATAATGATGATAATAATAATAACAATAATAATAATAATAATAATAATAATAATAATAATAATAATAATAATAATAATAACAATAATAATAATCATCTTCATCATAATCTTCATTATCATTATATTGATAATAATAATAATAATAATAATAATAATAATAATAATAATAATAATAATAATAATAATAATAAT
>NC_061826.1:11380374-11382874 GCF_019202785.1 Penaeus chinensis | reverse complement strand
TTTTTATTGTTGTCTTCAGAGCAATAAATTATGGAAGCCTGTCAGAATAACTAATTTTGGAAGCACATCTCAATATAATATGCCACGTCTATCCCCACTAGGAGCACCATTGTTAAGGGATGTGGGCTTGAGGGAACAAAAAAATATAGAAACATATTTAGTTATAGCTAAAAGTTTTCTTTTAATTGATACTTCACTTTTTAAAGTCATTATCATTTTAAGAAGGATCTTCATCTCTTAACACAAATTTATCATTTTATTAACATTTTCAATCATAAACATTGGGATTTGCCTGGCTAAAAAAAAAATATAGAATCAAAACCTAGTACGTAAAGATACGCTCCTTTCTACCTGTGCTCCTTGGAGGACAGGTGTATAATTAGGTGATTCTCACCCTTTTCGGGCAGTAGCTGCTGCAGGCTGAGGCAGGAGGCACCCCAGACTGGGCTGTCTTTTTTTTTTTTTTTTTTTTTTGTGTGTGTGTGTGTGTGTGTGTGTTTGTGTGTGTGTGTGTTTGTGTGTTTGTGTGCTTGTGTGTGTGTGTGTGTGTGTGTGTGTGTGTGTGTGTGTGTGTGTGTGTGTGTGAGTGTGTGTGTGTGTTTGTGTGTGTGTGTGTTTGTGTGTGTGTGTTTGTATTTGTGTGTGTTTGCTTGTTTGTGTGTGTTTGTTTGTGTGTGTTTGTTTGTTTGTTTGCTTGTTTCACGGATTATTCTGGAGATAGTGATATTGCAGCACACCTTCGAATAAGGTAGTTTTTGGTTGTGAAAAAATGTTTTATTAGTGGCAAAGTATTCGTCCCGATGGATATACATTCGAGCAAGTGAATAATAGGCTTGCGCTCTTCTCTTTCTTTTTTTATAGTGGTTTATATATTTTCCCGTGAGCAAGCGGAGTCCAATTTTATACGCTTTTATTTACCATGCTCTTAATAGTTTTAAAGCTAGTTTTCAGTTCCCTTTTTAGTATATCTCCATTTTTATAAGATTTGCTTTTTGTTTTACGAACTTTTTAAACTTTTATATTTTTCAATTTGTAATAAAAATTCAGGGGTGTACTGTGATATTTCTTTTACTTTTTAAGCGAATGTTTAATCGATGAACTTTTTCTAATGACTTGTAAGGGAGTATAAATCATTAAGGTTTCCGAAATAGCCTTATCTTAAATCCTTCACACGTGGTGAAATGTTCGTCTTTTGTCTCGCTGGTTTATATATTTTATACGACACACACTCCCACATTTGTACATAATATGTTCCTCATTTCCACAATACACATTGGCTTCCCCCAAAGTATACCTCGTTCCTGTACGTATTAAACGGGTGGTGGCAGTGAGCGCTGCTGCTGTACATTTCAGCTCCGTGAGACATAAATAATGGAAATATAATATGGATTGAGGATCGGTACACTACAGTGCCTAGATTGATTCCTCTATGCTATCTTCAATTAATCCTCTATGATGCCTAAAATAAGTTATCTACGAGACCAAGGATATGTCTTCTACAGTGCCGAAGGTAAATCCACAAGAATACATTATATAAACGAAAACAAAAATATGAGTACGTGAGAAAATCTCTGTCTTCCAAAGATAGACGCTGTAAAAAAAATATAAAATAACTTTAGTTCGAGTGCTAGGGGACGTAATCAAGTAATGAACTTTGCAGGGGCTGGAAATACTCTACGAATATTTTCAGAAACGGTATGGGGGAATACCCTAGCTATGAGAGTTCAGCAAATCGTCTTTTTTCCCCGTTCAGTGGAAAGATTTTACATGTAGTTGGCCATATACATGAAGGCAATCGAACACGTTGATGCGTGCTTATGTATATGTGTGTGTGTGTGTGTGTGTGTGTGTGTGTGTGTGTGTGTGTGTGTGTGTGTGTGTGTGTGTGTGTGTGTGTGTGTGTGTGTGTGTGTGTGTGTGTGTGTGTGTGTGTTTTCATGTGTTTGTTGGTAAATGCCTGTCTATATTCTTATACAGAATGCATAAACAGATATGGATAGCTAGGTAAATAAGCGAATAGATAGATTGACAGATAGACTGATTGATAAATTGGTTTGATTGACTGATAGAAAGATAGAGAGTTAGATAGATAAAGAATAGATAGATGGGTAGATACGCGAAGAAACAGATATATAGATAGATTAAGAGGCTCATAGATAAACAAATAGATAGGTAGGAAGATAGACGGAGACACAGAAAGGTGGTTAAATACACATATACATGATTAAGATAACGTCATGCATCAGATTAAATTCTTCATATATCCTTTCCATTCCCGAAAACCTATCACTCGCCTTTCCCTCGCTGTTGCCATACAGCAATTTCGAATTTCAATAATAAATCACAGACAAAATAATATAAAAAAGGGAAAAAGAAGACCAGCTTTTTTTTTTTTTTTTTTTTTTTTTTTTTTTTTTTTTTTTTTTTTTTTTTTTTTTTTTTTTGTTTTAGGGAAATATCAGCAATATCGAATATTACGACCATCAGGACATCCACATAA
>NC_061826.1:11360374-11362874 GCF_019202785.1 Penaeus chinensis | reverse complement strand
AAGCTTATCTTAAACAAAAACATAAAAAAAAAAGATAAAAGGTAAACATAAAATTAAGGATAAATGTGGTATTAGGTCATTATACATGCTTGTGTTTTCGTTTTGTGATGATCTTATTAGAATGATAACAGCAACAAAATTATCATGATAACAATGATAGCAACGATAATAATGATAAGTCATAATTACTATTATATACTACCAACGCTAAAGAAAACATATAATGCTAATGACAGAGGAAAATATATAATAACAACGATGAAAATAATGATTATGAAAACATCGATAAAAATAATGATCATTACCCTTACCATCATGGTTATTACTGCCATTATCAGTAATGATAATCATAATGATAATAGTAAAAATACGGATTATAATAATAATGATAGTAATAATAGTAAGTTATAAAAATATTAATAATGATAATAATTATGATGATAACAACAAAAATAATAATGATAATAGTAGTAATAATAATAACAATTATGATAATGATAATAATAATAAAATTGTAATAATAATGATAATTGTAATAATAATGATGTGATGACGATATTAATAATATTATATTAATAAAAACAGTAAAGCAGAAAATGATGACAGGGATTACAATAATAACGATAAAAACAGCACAAACAACAAGAACAGCAACAATAATGATAATGATGATATAATAATGGTAATGATGATAATGAAAATAATAATGAGTATAATCCTAATAGTAGTAGTGATGATAATAATCATAATAAAAGTAGTCATCATCATAATTACAATAACAGTAGTAATAATAATGATAATAATGATAATAATAATAATAATATAATAGTGATATTAATCATATTAACAACAACAACAGTAAAGTCAACAACAATGTCAATAATAAAATAATAATAATAATTATAATAATAAAAATGATGGTGATGATAACAATAACAATAATAGCAATATAATAGTAATTATCACAATAATTGAATAATAATGATAACAACAACAATAATCAGAATAGTTGTAGTGATAGTAATAATAATGATAATGGTAAATATTATTATAATTATCATTATTATTATCATTGTTATTATCATTACCATCATTTTTATTATTGTCATTATCATTACCATCATTTTTATTATTGTCATTATCATTATTCTATCATTATCATCTTTATCATCATTATAATTAACATACATCATTATTACTATTAACAGTAACATTATTACTATCATTATTATCATCATACGGTCAATATGTCATCAAAGCTTTAGCGTGATCATTGAAGGAAAACTCTTAAATCGTCCAGCTCTGAAGCATCGTTTAGCAAAGGAGATGAATTAACGTAAATAACTCTCAGAAGCAATTGATTCATATTAAAGATTGCCCAGTATTTTAATCAGACAAGATCAAAGGAGATAGGTCAGTGGATAACTGAATAAATAAACAAAGAAAGAAACTTGATAATATCACGTCTACTTTATCTGACAGAAAATACTGTTGTTGTTACAGTGTCCCTTTGCGTAATTAGTGAACAATCTTTTGCAGAGTGTTTTGGTGATTGCAGTTGATCGCTTTGATGTTTATTTCATTTCGTAATCAAGGACATGTGTCTTTATTCATTTGTTTGTTTACTGATTAATTTGGTTATCTATTTGCATGATTATAGTTATTATTACTTCTTTTCTTGGGTCAGAGGCATTTGAGCTGATCTGAGATTAGTTAAGCTCGTTAAATTCGGAAATACATTTTTTTTTTTTTTTTTACGTCTAGGTCAGCTTTCTTCATTAGGGAAAATTGAATCTCAAAACTTAATTTATTTTTCCTTCCAATTTAACCCTGTCTGGTATTTATTTATTTATTATTTATGTTTTTTTTTTCTATTAATATACCTTTTTCTACAATATGTTTACTTTAGAAATACAAGATCCGAATGAAATCTCACCGCAATAACATGAGTCTCTGGGGCTGCATTTCCTCAAATCTCACTTAGACCATTTCCCACTGAACTGTGATGATATCAGTGGCGAACACGGCGAACGTTTTTACAAGGATATCTTATGTGATTATGAAACGTTATCTATCTGGCCTACTACTGCTGGTCTGTTGGGGGGGGGGGGGGTTAATCATCTAAATCTACCAAAATGTGTTCATTTTTGATATCCCAGACTGGAATGACTTCTCTAAGGTACAACATTAGGAACAATTATGATACTGAAATATATTCACAAGTATATGCATCAACCTTTTGATTATGTTTAAGAAATTATGCAGCACGAAAGTAAACAAAGAATCACTGGATCATACACAGGATTTACCATGTCTTCAAAATAAAAAAAGAAAAAAAAAAATGTTGATGGAGAAGCAGCACTATCCATTCGTCTTATAAAGTGTCACTCAGCAGTCTTTGGGTAGATCCTCCATCATGTCGGCTCTGATGCTCACGCACCCACTGAAGGCGCTTGCGGGTAAATACTCCTAAGTGAGTGACAGTCATTAAGTGGTGAGG
>NC_061826.1:11335374-11352874 GCF_019202785.1 Penaeus chinensis | reverse complement strand
TCCTATATTCCCACCTCCCTCTCCCTCCATTCCTAAATTACCACCTCCCTCTCTCTCCATTCCTAAATTTCCCTCTCCCTCTCCCTCCATTCCTAAATTCCCACCTCCCTCCCTCTCCATTCCTAAATTCTCACCTCCCTCTCTCTCCATTCCTAAATTCCCATCTCTCTCTCTCTCCATTCCTAAATTCTCAACTCCCTCTCTCTCTATTCCTAAATTCTCACCTCCCTCTCTCTCTATTCCTAAATTCCCATCTCCCTCTCACTTTATTCCTAAATTCCCCTCTCCCTCTCTCTCCATTCCTAAATTCCCACCTCCCTTCTCTCTCCATTCCTAAATTCCCACCTCCCTTCTCTCTCCATTCCTAAATTCCCACCTCCCTCTCTCTCTATTCCTAAATTCTCACCTCCCTCTCTCTCTATTCCTAAATTCCCATCTCCCTCTCACTTTATTCCTAAATTCCCCTCTCCCTCTCTCTCCATTCCTAAATTTCCACCTCCCTTCTCTCTCCATTCCTAAATTCCCACCTCCCTTCTCTCTCTATTCCTAAATTCCCACCTCCCTTCTCTTCCCCCTTCCTGCACCCCGAGTTGTTAACTCTCCCCCCCCCCCCCATTCCTATATCTTTACCTCCTTCCTCTCCCCCTCTTCCCTTTTAGCATCCTAACTTACGTCATTTCCCTTTTCTCCAACCCTAAGATACATCCTCCCCGTTTTCTCCCTTCTTTGCACCCTTACTTACCTCCTCCCCACCTAACCCCACCCCTAAGGCCTACATCCCCACCTCTCCTCCCCTCCTAATGCCTACATCCCCACCTCCCCCCCCTCCTAATTCCTACATCCCCCACCTCCTTCACCTTTCCTTTCTGCTTCCCCATATCCCTCCTCCCCCTCTCCTGCATCCTCAACTACTTCCCCAATATTCTTACATCCTCCAACTCCCCCAATTCCTTTACCTTTACTTACCTCCTATCCTCATTCCCAGCCCCCCCCCCCCCCCCATTTCTACATCTCCACCTACCTCTCCCCATTCCAACCTCCCCCCTCCTCCCTCATCCCAAAACCTCCGAAATCCCTCCATTCCTACACACCCCCCCTCCCCCCTCCATTCCTGCACACAACATACCTCCCCACTCCCCCCTCCCCTCCTGTGCCCCAACTTACCTCTTCCTTCCCCCTTCCTGCACCCCAACATACCTCCACCCTCCCTCCCCTCTTGCACCCCAACATACCTCCTCCTCCCCACCATCCCTGCACCCCAACATACCTCCACCCTCCCTCCCCTCCTGTACCCCAACATACCTCCTCCTCCCCACCATCCCTGCACCCCAACATACCTCCCCACTCCCCCCTCCCCTCCTGTGCCCCAACTTACCTCTTCCTTCCCCCTTCCTGCCCCCCAACATACCTCCCCACTCCCCTATCTCCTTCTGTACCCCAACATACCTCCTCCTCCCCACCATCCCTGCACCCCAACATACCTCCACCCTCCCTCCCCTCCTGTACCCCAACATACCTCCTCCTCCCCACCATCCCTGCACCCCAACATACCTCCCTACTCCCCCCTCCCGTTCTGTGCCCCAACTTACCTCTTCCTTCCCCCTTCCTTCCCCCCAACATACCTCCCCACTCCCCTATCTCCTTCTGTACCCCAACATACCTCCTCTTCCTCTCCCCTCCTGAACCCCAACATACCTCTCCCTCTCCCCCCCCCCCCTCTTTTGCCCCCAAGGAAAGGAAGAATGAAAAGAGGCTTTCCGCTTTGACCGAGACTTATTCCCTCCTTTCCTGGATTTTCCCTTTTGCGGATACCTTTCAAGTTTCTTATTCTTTTTATTTTAATTTCTTTTTTAATTTGTTTATTTTAGTTTGTTTTGTGTATTGTTGTTGTTATTGTTAGTATGTTAGTTGTTATTGTTGTTATTTTATTATTATCATTATTATTGTTATTATTATCATTATCATTATTATTATTATTATTATTATTATTATTATTATTATTATTATTTATATTATCATCATTATTATTATCATTATTATTATTATTATTATTGTTGTTGTTGTTATTATTATTACAATTATTACTATTATCTTTATTATTATCATTATTATGATCATCAATTTTGTTGTTATATTATTACCATTATCATTATCATTATCATTATTATTTTGATTATTATTATGATTATCTTCATTGCTATCATTAATATTACTACTACTACTATTGCTATTATTAATTTAGTTATTGTTATTATTGGCATTGTTATTTTTACATCACTTTTATCACTATTCGTATTATCTTTAATAGTATTGTTATTATTATTACTACTAGAAGTAGTAGTGGTATTGTTATTATCATTATTATCATTATTATCATTATCCCTCTTACATTACAATTAGTATTATCATTATCATTGTTATTATTATTACTATCATTATCATTATTATCATTATTATGACAATTAATTACTATGGTAATTCACTACACACATACATACGTACATACACACACTAAGGATTAGCCTAACGTAAGATCTTAATTATCACCCGGAAATTATTGAACTGTGTTGATTAAATTTTGTCAGTGTAATCACTTGTCCTTTTGTGCAAGACGGTGCTAAACGTTCGTATTTAACTTTATTACAAGTTGCACGGAATGTCAGTAACCTGCAGGATGCAGAAGACCTAGATTTGGAACGTGTTTCAATATCTGCATCTGACAAACTCATGACAAAATGAAAGCTGTCTTTGGTAATGATTGCCTGTCAAGTAGTCCTTCTGTGAGGCATAAAACGAATTTCCAAAGTAGCCTCATGCTCTTCAGAGATAAGAATTGGACTCCTATTACTGCCAGACAACCTGACCACAATGAAGAAAGTGGAGTAAATTGTGAGAATTATTCATGATCGTGCAACGAACTGGTCCTACTGACGGCAGTGTGTGGAAAATTATTCACGACGAACTGTTTGACTCTTCTGGAGCAGGTCAAAGGGGATTTCTTGGGTCATGGGAGAACTGTGACCGAATGTTGGAGTTATCTGTATGACGCAGAGATCATAGAGATGAGTAATATATATATATATATATATATATATATATATATATATATATATATGTGTGTGTGTGTGTGTGTGTGTGTGTGTGTGTGTGTGTGTATATCTGTATGTGAGTGTGTGTGTGTGTGTGTGTGTGTGTGTGTGTATCTGTATGTGAGTGTGTGTGTGTGTGTGTGTGTATCTGTATGTGTGTGTATATCTGTATGTGAGTGTGTGTGTGTGTGTGTGTGTATATGTATGTGAGTGTGTGTGTGTGTGTGTGTGTGTGTTGTGTATGTGTGTGTGTGTATGTGTGAATGTGTGTGTATCTGTATGTGTGTGTATTTGCATGTGTGTGTGTGTGTGTTTGTGTATCTGTATGTGAGTGTATGTGTGTGTGTGTGTGTGTGTTGTTGTGTATGTGTGTGTGTGTATGTGTGAATGTGTGTGTATCTGTATGTGTGTGTATTTGCATGTGTGTGTGTGTGTGTGTGTTGTGTATGTGTGTGTGTGTGTGTGTGTATGTGTGAATGTGTGTGTATCTGTATGTATGTGTATCTGCATGTGTGTGTGTGTGTGTGCGTGTGTGTGTGTATGAAAGCACACAACACACCTCCATCCATACATTCCCTTCACCGCGCTCCTTCCCCCGCGGCCCCTTCCCTCGCCCTCGCTCGCCTCCCCTTCCTCTCCCGGGTCCTTCCTCGGGTCTCTTAATCCTTCGCCAAAGACCCTGACGCAACGGCCTGCCTCTCCCTTCTCCCTCTCTTCTTATCCTGGCTCTTTTATGATGCCCTTTGTCTCATCCTTTGCCCTCGTGCTGATTCCTTCTTCTTTTTTTTCTTTCTCTCTCTCTTTCTGTCTTTCCTTTCTCTCTTTTTTAATAGAATTGTTGTGTTGTTTTCGGCGATTCTTTCTTTTTTTCACGTTTTGTTTTTGTTGATCACTTTTCGTGTTTTTTTTTTTCTATTTTAAGTTTTCTTTTATTACTTTTTTATTGGATTATTGCAGTTTCTTTCGGTAAGATTTCTTCTATCTCTTTCTCTTTCTCTTGTTCACTATGCTAAAGACAAAGAAATAGCCATGTAGGTATGGTATGTATGACAGAGAGAGAGAGAGAGAGAGAGAGAGAGAGAGAGAGAGAGAGAGAGAGAGAGAGAGAAATAGATAAATAGACAGGGAGAGAGAGAGAGATAGAGAGAGAGAGAGAGAGAGAGAGAGAGAGAGAGAGAGAAAGAGAGAGAGAGAGAGAGAGAGAGAGAGAGAGAGAGAGAGAGAGAGAGAGAGAGAGAGAGAGAGAGAGAGGAGAGAGAGAGAGAGAGAGAGAGAGAGAGAGAGAGAGAGAGAGGGAGAGAGAGAGAGAGAGAGAGAGAGAGAGAGAGAGAGAGAGAGAGAGAGAGATAGAGAGAGAGAGAGAGAGAGAGAGAGAGAGAGGGGGGGGGGGGGGAAGAGAGAGAGAGAGAGAGAGAGAGAGAGAGAGAGAGAGAGAGAGAGAGAGAGAGAAAGAGACTTTGCAGTAGTGTTAAACCGAGAAAAAACATGGGATCATCATACACAACTTTCATTACAGGCTCTTGTATTAAGCTCGTACATTTCCACTCTAACATTTCTGGCAACGGTATAAAGCAACAGTATTAATAGTTATAAAGTCTACTCTCACCTCTGTGTCTTTTCCTTATCTTTTGTTCGTGAATGAGAAAAGGCTTATGATAAATGTTTTAGAAGATATAGATGTCTATGCTGAAATAAAATGAATCATAATTCAAAATTGATAGAAATTTGAGATAAATATTGTGAGAAAATGTTAAGTTGTTCCTATGATGTTTTAAGTTCTGAAATCGATCAGCGTTGATTATCATCATTACTATTATTACTACTGCTGACACTAGTACTGCATTTAAAACTGCTACTGTTGCTGCTGTTACTAGTACAACTTCTACATTAACATCAATATTATTTTCATATATTTTTTTCTATTATTATTATTATCATTATCATTATTAGTATTATTGTTTTTATTCCATTACTATTATTATCATCATTACTATTGATATTGTTATTGTCAGTCGTAGTAGTAGTTATTGTTATTATTACTCGTACTGCAGATACTAATGAAGATAACAGCAATACTAATAATGATAACCGACAATGGCATCAAAGCAACATGGAAAGATGTTAACAAAGCAAATGGGTACAGAAGATTGGATTATTCACTCTCCTTGCTTCTCCCTTTTCACCTCCCCCTCAACCCTCCCCTCCATCGCCTCTACCCCCCACTCCCTCTCTCCCTCACCTTTCCCCTTCTCCCCGCCTTCTCTCCCCCACCCCTTTCCTCTTCTTTCCCTCTCTCCTCCTCTTTCCTCCTTTTTCCTTTCTCCCCACCTTTCCCCTCCTCTCCCTATCTCCCCCACTCCCCTTCCCTACTCACTCACCTGTCCCCTTCCTCTCCCTCTCCTCCTCCTCTCCCCTTCCCCTTCTCCCCCTCCTCTCCCCATCCACCCTTCCTATCCCCCACTCCTCTTACCCCTCTCTCTCCCATCCCCCCCCCCCCCCACTAGGCTTCATCCCATGCCTGAACACCCTGCCAATAACAGTCTGCTCCCCCTCCCCCTCCTCCCCCCTCCCATCCCCAGTGCTCAGTGTGGCGCTAGTATAAGGCTTTGCATTAAACAGTCACGCAATTGCAAAAGCATTAGTGCGAGAGTAAAGTAATGGGATTGGCACAAAGGCATATCCGTATGCATGATTTTCTCTGCAAAGTTTCCTATATTTTTTTGTATTTTTTTACGTTATTTTGTGATTGTTTTGTTTTTCTTTTTTATGTTTGTTAATTATTATTTTTTATTATGTACCTTTGTTTTTTGTTTTGTTTTCTATACACGTCTGTTTACATGTCTGTATCATTTATGTTATTCCCTTTGATTCTCAATATCAATATTTTAAAGTTATCTGTTCTTTCTATAAAAAAAAAAAAAATCTGATACTCTATTTATTATTTCGATCTACTCTATAAATAAAACCAAAGTAACTCGTACCCCCATAAAAAAAAAAAAACACACACACACACAAATAAAGTTTTTATTCCAGACCCAAAACCTTCCTTAAAGAATCAACCATAAACACCACAGTTCCCACGAATATTTAAGTCAGATATTGTAATAACGGTACAAACCAACTCGAAACTTATTTGCAATTTCCTTAATGACCGCTAATCACGGGCATTAAGAGCTCGAATGTTCTCCAACCAATTTCCTCCAACAAGAGTCAGCGGCACAAGGCTCTGGGGCCGCGGGTGTTGATGCTGGGCCTGCGGACGGCGGCGTCGGCGCCCGGCGGAGGACGTGTGTATGTAAGAACGTATATATATATATATATATATATATATATATATATATATATATATATATACATATATGTATATATGTATTTATGTGTGCGTGTGTATGTATATATATATATATGTATATATATATATATATATATATATATATATATATATATATATATATATATATATAGATATCATATATATATATTATATATATATATATATATATATATATATATATATATATATATATATATATATATATATATATGTGTGTGTGTGTGTGTGTGTATGTGTGTGTGTGTATTTGTGTATATGCTTATATATGATTATGCATATTCAACAAAACTGAAAATCCTCCTAAGACATAACAAGTCAATTATTATTATTATTATTATTATTATTATTATTATTATTATTATTATTATTATTATTATTATTATTATTATTATTATTGTTGTTGTTGTTATTATAATTGTTGTTGTTATCATTATTATTATTATCATTATTGCTATTATTGTTATTATTATCAATATCTATTATAATTGTTATTATCATTATCATAATTGTTGTTATTATTATTGTTATTATTATTATTATTATGTTGTTGTTATTGTAACTATTTTTATTGATATTGTTATTGTTATTGTTATTATTATTATTATTATTATTATTATAATTATTAATATTTGCAATGTTATTATTACTATTACTGATATTATTATTATTCTTATTCTTATAATTATCATCACTGTTATTGTAAACATCATTTTCAATATCATTATTATTTAAGTTAATAACTTCTAATTCTTCTGATGTAAACGTTGAAACGAACACTAATAAAAACGTAAGCTTGAATATCGGCGAAAAATACTAAGAAATAAAATTCCACTGTAATTTATATGCTTTAAAAAAATCCAAGTATATTTAGCCTATCTTCTTCTCTGACGATGAAACGACGAAATAAAAACAAACAAAAATATATAGACGCTCGAATTCAGATACCTCTCGTGTTCGAACACTTTTGTTTCATCTCGTGTAGAGAGTTTGATGCTCTTGGATCATATTTAATGCTCTGTAATCGATTTTCATTTAAAATGCCTGTGATCAGGTTATCCAATATTATCCTTTGCTCTCGTTTAAGTTCTTTTTCTCTCCTTTACTATCGTGTTTCGTGATTATTTTCATTCTCGTTTTCGTGGAATGAAAACCGGAAAGGATCGGGAATCCACATATTTCAATTATGAGTGTAATAATTTTTGTTCTGGTTATTTATCGGTATGTTTGTAGGTCTTTCCTTTATCAGTTGCTCTATTTATCTTCATATAAAAAAAATATAATCGAATTACGGTTGAAGTGAAACTTTAAATGGGATGAAAATAAAGTATACCTCTGTTGTTTTTTTTTTTTTGTTTGTTTGTTTGTTTTAGTGAACTTTTACCAGAATCAGCATATATAATTCAGCTGCTTAAATGTCACTTCCTTAATCAGATTTATTTCTACCTAACCTTGTAATTGTCGGATTACACTTTAATAAATAACAATAATTACGACAATAATGACAATAGCAAGAATTAAAAAATAATGAGGAGAATTGAGCAATACGAATGATAAAAGAAATCCGGATATGGTTTTAATGGTAATGATAAAAATAACAATTATATTAGTAAGTCACAAAACGATTATGGTGATGATATTAGTTACCATTATCAATGCTATTGTTTTAATGGTGATGATGCTAATGCCAAAGTAATTTTACCACCAATAATGATGGTGGTGATAACGATAATAATGATATTGACTATGATAATGATGATAAAGAAATAATAACAAGGATAAGAGTCACTGAAATGATATATCAACGCTATTTCATTATCCTCCCCATGCAGTCCTCCACAATGGCTTATTTATCCCGTTCTAGATGAAGGATGAAAGACCTCCGCCTCCTCTATTTATCTTATCCTTTATCTCCTCCCCTTTCTCCTCTCTTTTCTCCTCTCTCCCTCCTCGCCTTTCGGTCTCATCTTCTTCCCCTCTCTTTTCATACTTTCCCTCCTCCTTCCTCTGCATCTCCTATCTTGTCTCCTCCCTCGCCCCTTCACAGCTCATCCTTCCCCCTTTCCCCTTCACCTCTTCCTTCCCTGCGCCTCCCCCCCCCCCTTTCCCCTTCACCTCTTCCTCCTTTGCCCATCTCTGCCTTCCTCTCTACCTCATTTCCTCTTTCCTTCCACTCCAAATCTTCTATCTTCATCTATTCTTATCCCTACTTCCCTTTCCCTCCAGTTAGTGTTTTCTTTCCCTCTCCCTCTCTTTCCCCTCTCCGCCCCTTGCTCTCCACCTCCGGCTCCTTCTCTCCCCCTTCCTCCCTCCCTCCCCCACTCCTTCCTGTCTCTCTCCCCACCTCTCCCCCTCCCTCCCTTTCCCTTTCCCTCCTCCTTCCTGTCACCCGCCCTACACCTCCCTCCCTTCCGCCCCCCTACCCTCACTTCCCTCCCCTTCTCCCCGTCCCTCCCTTTCCCCTACCCACTCCTTCCTGTCTCTCTCCCCACATCTCCCCCTCCCTCCCTTTCCCCTTCCCTCCTTCCTGTCACCCCCCCTCCACTTCCCTCCCTCCCCCCCCTTATCCCCCTTACCCCCCCACCTCCTGCTCCTGCTCCCTCTCCCTCCCTTTCCCCTTTTCTTCTTCTTCCTGTCCGATGCCCTCCACCCCCCCCCCTCCTTTCCCTCCCTCCCCCCTTTATCTCACTACCTTTCTCCCCCTCCCCCCTGCCCATCTCTCATCCCGGAAAAGCTAAATATCATTACAGCCGAAAATTTTCTTTCTCTCTTTCTTTCTTTCTTTCTTTCTTTCTTTTTTCTTTTCTTTTTCTTCTTTATTTTGAATTTTCGTTGTTTTCTTTCTCATTCTTTATCTTTTTTTTCTCTCTCTCTCTCTTTTATAACTTCTTTCTTTTTTTCTTTTCTTTTTTTTTTTTCTTCCCTTTCTTTCTTTCTTTTTTCCTTTTTCTGTTTTTTTTTCTTTTTTTCTTTTTCCTTTCCATTTCTTTTTTTCTTTTATACCTTCTTTCTTTTTTTTTTTTCTTTATTTTTAATCCTTTTCTTTCTTTCTTTTTCCTTTTTCGTTTTTTTCTTTCTCATTCTTCTTTTTTTTCTTATATTTTCTTTTTTTCTCTTTTTCGTTTTTTTATACCTTCTTGCATTTTTTTTTCTCTCTTTTTCTTTTCATATTTTCTTTCTTGCAATAATCAGAACAAAGGGTTCTCATAGCACTGTCTTACCCCCCACCCCCTCTCTCTCTTTCTCTGTCTTTCTCTAGCTATCTGTCTATCTATCTAAAAATATATCTATCTCTATTTTTCTTCCTTATTCTCTCTCTTTTCCTTCTGTCCCCTCCACCTCTCTTAATTTATCTGACTATCTATCTATCGATCTGTCTCTATCGATCTACGTTTATTTATCTTCTCCTTCCTTCTTACCCCATTTCTCTCTCTCTCTTTCTCTCTCTCTCTCTCTCTCTCTCTCTCTCTCTCTCTCTCTCTCTCTCTCTCTCTCTCTCTCTCTCTCTCTCTCTCTCTCTCTCTCTGTCTCTCTCTCTCCCTCCCTCCGTCCCCTTCACACTCTCCCTCCCACCCTCCCTCCTTCGATCTCTCCCTCCCTCTTCCATACCCCCTCCTTCCCTACTTCCTTCTCTCTCGCCCTCTTTCCTCCCTCCCTCCTTCACTCTCTCCCTCCCTCCTTCCATCTCTCCTCCCCCCTCTTCCTCCCTTCCCTTCCCTCACACCCTCCCAATCCCTCCCACTCTCTCTCTCCACCGCAACCCTCCCCTTCGTCCCTCTTTTCCTCTCTCCCTCTCTCCCTCTCTCCCTCCCTCTGTCCCTCCTTCCATCTCTCCTCCCTCCCCTCCCTCCCGTCCCTCCTTCCATATCTCCTTCCTCTCTCTCTCTCCCTCTCTCCCTCCCTCACTCCCTCCGTCTCTCCTTCCATCTCTCCCTCCCTCTCTCTCTCTCCCTCTCTCTCTCCCTCCCTCCCTCCGTCCCTCCTTCCTTCTCTCCCTTCCTCTATTTCTCTCTCTCTCCTGTTCTCTCTCTCCCTCCCTCCCTCCCTCCCTCCCTCCGTCCCTCCGTCCCTCCGTCCGTCCTTCAATGTCTCCCTCCGTCCCTCCTTCTATCTCTCCCTCTCTCCTTCCCTCCCTCCGTCCCTCCTTCCATCTCTCCCTCCCTCCCTCCCTCCGTCCCTCCTTCCCTTTCTCTCTCCCTCCCCCTCTCCCTCCCTCCTTCCGTCCCTCCTTCCATCTCTCTCTCCCTCACTCTCCTCCCTCTCTCCCTCCCTCCCCTCCGTCCCTCCGTCCCTCCTTCGATCTCTCCCTCCCTCCCTCCCTCTCTCCTTCCCTCCCCTCCGTCCCTCCTTCCCTCCCTCCCTCCCTCCGTCTCTCCGTCCCTCCTTCCATGTTTCCCTCCGTCCCTCCTGCCATCGCTCACTCTCTCCTTCCCTCCCTCTGTCCCTCCTTCCATCTCTCCCTCCCTCCCTCCGTCCCTCCCTCCCTTTCTCTCTCCTTCCCCCTCTCCCTCCCTCCTTCCGTCCCTCCTTCCATCTCCTCCCTCCTTCCATCTCTCCCTCCCTCCCTCCCTCCCTCCCTCCCTCCCTCCCTCCCTCCCTCCGTCCCTCCCTCCCTCCTTCCATCTCTCCCTCCCTCCCCCTTCCGTCCCTCCTTCCAACTCTCCCTCCTTCCATCTCTCCCTCCCTCCCTCCCTCCCTCCCTCCCTCCTTCCATCTCTCCCTCCCCCCTCTCCCTCCCTCCGTCCCTCCGTCCTTCCGTCCCCCCCTTCCATCACTCCCTCCTTCCCTCCCTCCCTCCGTCCCCCCTTCCATCTCTCCCTCCCTCCCTCCCTCCCTCCCTCCCTCCCTCCTTCCGTCCCTCCTTCCATCTTTCCCTCCCTCCCTCCGTCCCTTCTTTCATCTCTCCTCCCTCCCTCCCTCCTTCCGTCCTTCCTTCCATCTCTCCCTCTCTCCCTCCCTCTGTCCCTCCTTCCCTTTCTCTCTCCCTCCCTCCTTCCCTCCCTCCGTCCCTCCTTCCATCTCTCCCTCCCTCCCTCCCTCCCTCCGTACCCTCCTTCCATCTCTCCCTCCCTCCCTCCGTCCTTCCTTCCATCTCTCCCTCTCTCTCACCCTCTGTCCCTCCTTCCCTTTCTCTCTCCCTCCCTCCCTCTCTCCCTCCCTCCCTCCCTTCCCCTCCGTCCTTCCTTCCATCTCTCCCTCCCTCCCACCTCCCTCCGTCCCTCCTTCCATCTCTCCCTCCCTCCCTCTCTCCCTCCGTCCCTCCTTCCATCTCTCCCTCCCTCCCACCCTCCCTCCGTCCCTCCTTCCATCTCTCCCTCCCTCCCTCTCTCCCTCCGTCCCTCCTTCCATCTCTCCCTCCCTCCCTCTCTCTGTCCGTCCCTCCTTCCATCTCTCCCTCCCTCCCTCTCTCCCTCCGTCCCTCCTTCCATCTCTCCCTCCCTCCCTTTCTCCCTCCGTCCCTCCTTCCATCTCTCCCTCCCTCCCTCCCTCCCTCTCTCCCTCTCTCTCTCTCCAATCCAACCCTCATTTCTTCTGCGGACGATGTCATTCTACGCCATGTTGACAGCAAATGTCTTTTCTCTTACTGAAAATTGCAAACCCAGTCTCGTAATCTACAAGACAATGGAGGAAGGCAAAACGGGAATCCCTTTTGGCGCTGCAACTTGCAAGCGCGTAGGTGGGAATAAATAATATTGCACGTATTACGGCGGGGCTGAAATGGCGTAAACGAATTGCAATGTAAAGGTTTTTAAGCAATGTGTCTTCTTGCACGCGAAATGAGAATGGCGTTTTGGAACGAGATTGGGGGGAAAAGGATGATTTTCTGTATGGGTGATTTTGATTTTTGTGTGTGTGATTTTGTTGTAATAAAAAATACCTGATTATTTGCTATTTTTATTATACCAGGTGGTCTCTCTCTCTCTTTCTCTCTCTCTCTCTCTCTTTCACTCTCTCTCTCTCTCTCTCTTTCTCTCTCTCTCTCTATCTCTCTCTCACTCACTCCCTCACTCACTCACTCACTCACTCACTCTCTCTCTCTCTCTCTCTCTCTCTCTCTCTCTCTCTCTCTCTCTCTCTCTCTCTCTCTCTCTCCCTATCTATGTATCTATATATCTGACAAATTATTTTTTCTTTTTATCTACTTAGCTATCTAAGTCTGGTTATATATGTCGTTCTATTTATCCCTCTTTCGTACATTATTATCTCTCCATACACACACACAACTAATTAATCACCGACTCTCACTGTGTGTGCGTATGGCATGGAGATAGATACATTTTTAGATAGATAGACAGACAGATAGAGAAAGACAGAGAAAGAGAGAGGGGGGTAAGATAGTGTTATGATATAGTTATAGGTATGTTTATATTTGTGTTTACTACAGGTTTGCTCCACCAGATTTCCCGTGGATTATAATTGTTAATCTTGGCGCAACTCTCCTTCACTTTCTCGCCATGGGCTTGGGCGATGCTCATCCCAGCAAACTGTAATCATAGTGTCCGTTAGGTGCCTCGCGCGATGGAAATGGGAATTTCTCCAGAGTGATCAAACACGTTAATGACAAGGAGTTAATTAGCTGTTAATACCTAAGCGTTTCATCCTCTCCTGCCTTCTGTTGTATACGTCATCATAATACTACGTACTGTAAGTCCTAAACTACGTAACAGATCGCCAGCTTGTTTATACTCTTGTTGCGACAGCTCGGGAGCAAAGAGGAAGAGTAAAAGAGGCTTGAGAAGAAAGGGGGGGGAGATGAAGAAGAGAGGGATAAAAAAAACAGCAACAGCAATGGTGAATGGATGATGAAGGAGCCACAAAATGGAGGGGGAGAGTGTTACCTCACGTTATGTGTCACGAAGCAAGTTTTATGTTTCATTAAAAGTAATGCGCTATGAATGTAAAGCAGGTCGTCCGTCAAGGGGCCTTGTTGACTTTTGCTGCCTGTGTTTTCGAGATAAGACTCAAGGGCTGCCGTCGCCACTGGCCTCCTCCTTGCCCTTTGGTGAATGCTGCCGACGTCTGTCTATGGCTCTCCGAATGAGGGTTTTACGGCAGTGTGCCCATGTCTCTTGCCCTTAAGAATTACTGCCGCGCCTCCTCGGTGAAAGAAGCGTCCCTGCCGTCTCCGGATTCATTCGCCTCGTATTCTTAGTAAACGTTCTTCCTTCCTCTAGCTTCCGTATCCACCTCGACCTTCGCTTCCCGTTGAAACCCGCTCTCCTTGCGACCGTAGTAGAAATAGAATGGCTTTGTATCGCATGAGTAAATAGATTAAGATATAGGAATCCTTGTTTGGATATGAAAGGGTTCCCGTCAAGCGAAAAGGGACTATAGAAAACGGGGTGATTGGATCTGCCGAAGAGGGGATGACGGCTGTATGGATGACAAGATGTCGCTAATGCTATTATCTTTAAGAGGGAGACAACGACTAGTGAAGACGGAGCTGGAGGGAATTGAGCTGTGTATATCTGTGTATTTGTAACATAGTATATTTGTATGCGAGAGTATGTTTTCTTTCTCTCTCTCATTCTCTCTCTCTCTCTCGTTCTCTCTCTCTCTCTCTCTCTCTCTCTCTCTCTCTCTCTCTCTCTCTCTCTCACTCTCTTTCTCTCTCTCTCTCTCTCCCCTCTCTTTCTTTTGCTCTCTCCCTCTTTTTTCCTCTCTCTACCTCCCTCTCCCTCCCCCCCCCTCTCACTCTCTCTCTCTCTCTCTCTCTCTCTCTTTCTCTTTCTCTCTCTCTCTCTCTCTTTCTCTTTCTCTCCCTCTCTCCCCTCTCTCTCTTTTGCTCTCTCCCTCTTTTTTCCTCTCTCTTCCTCCCTCTCCCTCCCCCCCTCTCACTCTCTCTCTCTCTCTCTCTCTCTATATATATATATATATATATATATATATATCTTTCTCTCTCTCTCTTGCTCTCTCCTCCCTCTCTCTCTCCGAAAAGACAGAACACAACAAAAAACATTAAAAGAGAGAGAGAGTAGGGCTTACCCCCCCCCCCCTCCCCTCCCAAACAGTCAGATTTCCCCTGCATAATTCCGCAATAGAGTAAAGTGGCTTTGAGAACGTGCCGCCATAGACGCGATGAGGACGGAAAAGAAGGTTTAAATGGCCATTTGGCGGAATTGGCCATGAGAAAAATTCGCGTCCGCATTAATCAGCTGTCGCGCAAATCCTGGAATTGCGTCATCGGGTAAGGTCCGTCACTGGGTAAATGAGTTGGCTGGATCTCAAGTTCTGGCGTTGGTTGTTCTTATTTGGGGATAGAACAGAGGTATTTATTTAGAACTATGTGGAAGTACATAATCAGCAGTTACAATATAGGATAATATGTAATCGAGGTATATAGTAAACACTGGGTAATAATTGTTAAGTGGTGTTTATTGAGGAATAAGTGCAAGATAAGTAATTAAATAATTTTATCACATAGATTATACGGTATATATTTCTCTGAAGCAAATTTAGAAGTTCAGTTGCAGTTTGTTATGTTAAGGATTGATGCATAATTGTATTTGAATATATTTGTAATTATTTGTATTTCTACTGTACTGTATTGTATGTGTGTGAGTGTGTACACAGTACTCGACAATATAATCGTCCGCCTGGTGTAAAGCGGACTATCATTTTGTCGAATATTCATTCAGCAAACATGTTTAAAGGAATCACGTCAGTGCATTGGTCCGCTCTGAAGAGTCGGAAAAAAAACAAAGGAGGAAACGAGATCAGCATTAAAAAGCAAACCACCGTCACGTGTCAGAAACTTTTTTTTTTTTTTTTTTTTTTTTTTCTTCTTGCCGCGTGCTGCCCCCCCCCCCCCCCCCCTACAGAAAGTTCCTCTTCTGACCCCCTGCTTTTAAGGATCTCTTACTGAAGTCCCCCCTGTGGGCAAAATCTCGGGCAAAACCTCGAAACCAAATGTGTGCTTAAAGAAATCTGGTCTGCAAACGAATCAAATTGCAGATCAAATCGGTTTTTGCAGCCGTTCTGTTCGGCGCTGAGTTGCCAGATTTGACCAGGAAGGCGGCCAGGACACCCGGACTCAACATGATCGCCATGGTAAGCCCAAAAAATAAAAAAAGACTAATTATCGGTGTCTTGTCATCGTGAAAAGTTCACTAGAGTCCAATCCACGATTAAGAAATGCAAAAATCAGCGTAACAAACTGTCAATCGGCGCATCGCTGAGTTCCGCTGAGCGCAGGTTTGATCTGCAATTTGTTTCGATCCGCGAATCATACTTATCAATACGTACACGGTTCTAGATATCTGTAATATTCATTAATTAGTATTCTAATTATCAAAGTAATTAAGAATTCTTTTCCCCTTTTAGTCCCCTTATTTTTCTTCCATTTCCCATCAAAGTTTTATATTATCTTTATGTATCTATTTAATATTTGTACTACATATTGAGTTAACAATATTCTGTTTATCATTTCATAATGGAAGAAAAAGATTAATTACTTGATATCTATAGTTCCAGCTAGGGTATCCTGTTTTGTTTCAATCCAAAACAATAATGATTTCAGTTTCTTCTTTTAAAAAATAGGCACTTGCATTGGGGATCTCAATCAGAGAGGACTTTCTCCCTCTGGAAGGAATATAATGGTTTCAAGGGAGTGTCGGGCGTTTAAGTGAAATGTCCTGTAGATTGCACATAATCTGTGGAATTGTAGTTTATTGCAAACTCCAATACCCCGATACTGAATGAAAGCACTGTACAGTAGACTTTGCACTATGTTTTCATTATGTTGTTTTGGTATGATGCAAATGTATAGGTTGATAGATAGATAGATAAATAGATGATGAGAGAGAGAGAGAGAGAGAGAGGTGGGGGGGGGGGGAGAGGAGAGAGAGCGAGAGAGAGAGAGAGAGAGAGAGAGAGAGAGAGAGAGAGAGAGAGAGAGAGAGAGAGAGAGAGACAGGCAAATAGAGAAGTAGACAAACAAACATAGATTTGTTTTCAGAAAAGCAAAGAGAGAGAGAAAGACACAGAGGGGGGGGGGGGGGAGATAGAAAGAACCGATCACCATATATATCAATGAATATATCGAAATTAAAAGAAAAAGAGAGGGAGAGCCAGATAGACATCCAGACAGCGAAAAATCGAAAGAGAGGAAAGGAATATTTAGTTAATAAAACAACTTCGTCTCTATAAAGATGTAAAACCTTTTATTTTTCCCAATTATTCTTGTAATCAAGCCACATGTTTTACTAAAGCAATTAACCCCCGGGGTAATAATGACGCGGTGACAATTACCGACATTATTGTGGTTATCATTATCATCATCAACTTCCCAATTTCAGTGCAACAACCTCATTTCAGTTGAAATGAATAAACGATGTTAATAGTGATATCTGATATGAATTATTTATTGAAAAAACGCCATGGCAAATATCAAACAATATTCCATAAACGTTTACAACTATGATCATATGTTATCTTTATTGCACCGATGAAAAATATGGAAAGCAACGGGAAATAATTACTATTACCGATACATCGTCCATTTTCGTTTCCCTTGTTCAGTTTTTTTACCGGATTGTTCCATACCCATGTTTATCATTGGCTTCTCTCGTGATTTATCCTTGATCTGTCACTTCCTCGCAAAAGAAATATTTTCCTTTTAAAATAGAGAAAATCAAGGCTGGTTTTTTTTTTCTTTCTTTCTGTACTGACATCTATAGACATCGAACATCTTCAATAAACGCTCAGGACAGAAAAAAGAGCGAAAAAGAATGAACATTTTTATGAAAAGAAGCCGATAGCGTAAAATCAGCTGTTTTACGAAATTGATTTCTGAGATCGGTCGACACTAATGGTATCGAGGGAAAAGGAGATATGGTGAATATATAGTGTTTATTGATCTACTAGTAAGCGGTATGGCAGATACTTGCGTTCGTGTGTGTTTGTGTGTGTAAGTGGGTTCGTTTATGTGTGTGTGTGTACGTGCGTGCGCCTGTATGTGTTTAAATATATACATAACGATTATGACACCTGTTGGTCACGAGGGTGCCATGGATCTGCCCCTAGAGGAGTTCATTATTTACGAATTGGCACTGAATCATCTTTCCCAAAACTGATCTAC
>NC_061826.1:11317874-11327874 GCF_019202785.1 Penaeus chinensis | reverse complement strand
CCTTCGAAAATCTGCACAGCATTGGCGGCAACAGAAGACGTATTGAGGGGTCACCAGTAGGCGCTGAGAGTGGCGTGTCTTGCTGTGTCGGAGTTCAGCAGCTAGGCGGACAGCGTCGGTTATGACGAAGTATTGCGTGCTTGGCAAGGAGTGCTGCTGATGCGGAGCAGGAATTCCGGAGGCGTTGTGTGAGATAAGTATCACTCCTAAGCCACCAGTTGTTGGGGCCCGAATGATGGGCCCTACAAGAGTATGGTAGGTGGCGAGCTTAGGGTGTAAGGCAGACAACGAAGATGTCCTTTATTGTATAGTAAAGGAAGAGTACGGCTGCACCGAGGAGCGAGGTGTTACTCCTCGGCTCCCCGACGGAGTCTGCCTGTTATCTCCTATAGTAGGTCTATAGATGTGTATAAATCACTTGCTTACCACGTGACAATCGGTGGCGATGAAAGATAGTGTTACAACAATGCATAGTTCTTGTGTGTGTGTGTGTAATTCTCTGTAATACTCTTGCACTCTATATGTGTGTGTGTGTGTGTGTGTGTGTGTGTGTGTGTGTGTGTGTGTGTGTGTGTGCGTGCGTGTGTGCGTGTATGTGTGTGTGTGTGTGTGTGTGTGTGTGTGTGTGTGTGTGTGTGTGTGTGTGTGTGTGTGTGTCTGTGTGAGAGAGAGAGAGAGTATGTGTGTGTGTCTGCGTGGGTTCCTATGTGAAATATATGGAAAACGTGAAGCAAGCGGCCCAATGTATCTTCAGCAGGGAACGGACCTGCAGTATATATATCACAGAGGCTGTCAAAATCCGTGTACAACAGCTGACGTGAGAGTACGATAGTGAACCCACCTATGCATTTTCGTGTTTCGTTCGAATTTGGTCATTTATTTCAGCAAATGAATACTTTTCCTGTGATGTATATATGAAAATATGGAATGCAGAATTTGAATAAATGGCTTTAAAATGGGAAACGTATTTTATTCATACCCATATGTTCAGTGCGAAATCAATGCACGTGACAAATTAAACAGATTCATGAACTGCTTCCCATGAAGTGAAATTGCAATGATAACGTATAACAATTACGTTAATTCATTCTTTATTCTGTGAACGTTATATATCGTCAAAAACATTTTATCATAAATGTTTTAATAACTTTTTTGGTAAAAAGAAAACGAGAACAAACTCCGACTGCAAATGAAGCTTATCCGTCGATAAACAAGAAAAAACTCGTCACTCGCTCTCTTTATCCATTCAACACGCAATCAATACACTAACGACAAACGAAACCATATCCACTTTCTCGTTAATCTGCAGAACTAAGAAGCCTCGTCCCGTTCACAGCCTAAGAGACAGAAACCCCGTGCCCAGGAGATAGTAATGTGAACAAAAAAAAAAATCAAACTCGCGAGGGGGGACTTCGAAAAACAAAGTTTAGCCCAATGACCCGCGGGTGTTCTGTTCCTGAGAAGCTGACTGCGGGGATATTGGTCGAAGGATTATTGAATTTCGAAGGCAAAGTGTTCCAATTTATTTTTTTACTTTTTTTCTCTCTCTGACACTTTTCTTATGGCGAAGGGGATAAGGAGGAGGGGATAAGTAAAAGTGTTGAATATAGAAATATCCGAAGACTTAGGAAATATATTCGGTATAGTCCATTATCCTCCAGTGAAATATTTACGAAGACAAGCAAACCTTTCTCAAATAGACCAAGCAAGACCTAATCTTCAATGCAAAATATGTAAACAGCTAGAACGATGTATTAAATGCAAGATTGAATGCAAATAAAATATAAGAATGAGAGGCAAAGACAAATAACATCTATATACAAAACACTAAAATAAAATAAAAAGTTAAATCCGTAGAAAGGAAGAGAAGGAATATAAAATGACCAAGAAAAGCGAACGAATGATATAAGACGTAGAGTACAAAAGCGAAGGAAAAAGAAATAGTAAACATTTCAGTAAAAAAAAAATATATACATATTCTTCGTCGTGATCAATCTACCAACGCCTGACTTTTCCCTTCCCTCTAGCTTGGTGCGTGAAAATGCGTTTCTGATTTTAACGTTAAGGATTTTCTTATCACTATTGTTAATACTGTTACTGTTGTTGATAGTACGAGGGTTGGTCATGTTATTATCATTATCATTTTCATTATGTTTTTCTCTCTCTTGGTGCGGTTGTTCTGTTATAATCTTTATTGCTATTTGTGTCATTGTTGCTGTTATTGTTAGTATTATTACTATTATGATTATTGGTATTATTATTGCTATTGTTATTGTTACTATCATCAGTATCACCATTAGATTCATAATTGTAATTACTATTTTATTATTATTATTATTATTATTATTATTATTACTACTACTACTACTACAACTACTACTACTATCATCATCATCATCATCATCATCATCATCATCATCATCATCATCATCATTATCATTATTATTATTATTATTATTATTATTAATACTATTACTATTATTAATATTACTATCATTATCAATATTATTATTGTTATCATTAGTATTATTACTATCATGATTATTGGTATTATAATTGCTATTTTATTGTTATTGTTACTATCACCTGTATCACCATTAGATTCATAATTGTAATTATCATTATCATTGTCACCTTGTCAGTCATAACCTTGTCATTCATAACATTAAATTACCCGGAAGCAAAGTGACCTGGATAGTGTGTTAATTAAAGCGTGCAATGTCGTGACAAGTATAGTGTTGCAACTGCACAGCTGCTATTAATTGAGAAATATTTTTCTCAGCGCTATCAAAAATCGTGCAGAAATTGTTCGGCTGAGGATGAACCTGATTTAGCTACTGCTGCTAGCAATGATAACAAATTATATCTACAAAAATACTAGCAATTATGATCCAACATGCCTATTCGCATTAAGAATGTCAAGCGTAATATATCACTCAATTGAAATATCATCGAATGAAGCTTAAATACATACTGAGAAAATACACAGCGAAATGTCTCGTTCATTGACTTCGTGAAAGTAGGAAGGAGGAAGTTTTAGGTGAAGCTAAAAGTGCGTTTTGTTGAAAAAATAGTTAGTGATTTAATGCTAGTTATGATAGAGTAATGGTAGTCATGGTAAGCAGAACTTCCTTGTGGATCAAGATGGATTATAACCGTTTCTTTTAGAATATTTTTGTTGTGATCCACTGTTTAAAATTAGTTGGTTTTACGGTAGAATCTGGAAGAAAATTTGATACTGTTGTGTAAATATAATTTCAAACTTCAATCTGTACAACACCTTGGTCGTTTCTTACAAGGGCGAAATGAAAGAAGAAAAAGAGCTAAAATAAATGAAGAAGACGAATAATAATAATAATAATAATAATAATAATAATAATAATAATAATAATAATAATAAGTAGTAGCAGTAGCAGTAGAAGAAGAAAAAAAATAAGAAGAGAAAGAAAAAGCTCTAATACTGAACTTACCGCTTTTCGCCTTTTCTCGTAGAAATGTACACCATAAAAAAAAAAAAAAAAAAAAAAATGATCTAGTTTTTCGAAAATGCACAATTTTGACAAAAAAACTAGAACATGGATATTAGAACCTCAAATTCATTCAAAAAGCACAAGCTAAGATTATAAACATAAAGAATATTGATAATAATAAACACAGCAATAGCAATAACAGTAATAATACCAACAACAATCATAGTTTCCGAGCCTTTATTAATTATAATTTGGTATTATAAGCATCATCACTATTTCCGAACACAGGGGTAATTAGAAATAGCTTTTGCGTAGACGACGATTTTCGTTGTAGCTGCAAAGGATGCAAGTTAATTAACATACGTGTTGGCCATTTTGAAAGGATGTTAGATATTGTCTGTTTGGCTTCAGATAAAGTATGAAATATATACCGTGGATGATTTTTTTTTTAGCATATTTCGAATATGTGTATAGCCAAATAATCCAACAACAACCACTTATATCCGAATTGTTCTCTTTGATTTTGCACAAGGAGTCTCAGGTGTCTGTAAAACACATGTGCAACGTGATAACAAAACCAACTTATTGTATCTTTTACTGCGCTGTGACATATATCGAAATCGTCTCTAATGCATCTTGCCCATTGTCAAGTGTCGTAAAGTTACTAACTCGTTCTGTTCCTGGGTAATAGCCATGCTCCATAAAGTTAAATATTCCAGGAGTTTCTTCACTAATTCAGTTAATAACGTTCCTGGACGGTCTTATCTATATTTTCCGGTTGACTATGCGTCACTCCACATCTCTGAAACGCTTCTACGAAGTCGGAAATCTTTTATATAACGATCACGCGCTTGCTGGTCTTAAGGCACGATAAGCGAACATTGGAAAGATGTATTTAAAGCTGTTAAGAGCTCTCCGTGACTACTCCTATCTGCGCCATCTGTTGGGACATAACTTTTGAAGTGAAGGAGTTTTACGAAGTAGTCTGAGAGGAACTTGCTACGCTCAGCACAACTTGTAGAAAGATAATACTTCTAAGTAATACAGAGATTTCTTGAAAATGTTGATCCTAAAGTGAACGAGAGGATTATACCCAGAGTTGTTTACAAGGGATATTCATAATAATAAAGATCAAGTAATATCCTCAGGAAGCGGCAATCGATCTATACTTGGCAATCAGTCGGAAAGAAATGTCAGATGTGCAATGTGTAATATGATAAATGTTGATATGCAGTAGTGCCGGAAGTGTCAGAGATTAGACAATCTCTGAAAAAGAATAAAAATCATCTCAGTTCTCATTTGAGCCAACACAAAATAGTCTGTAGACAGACGAAACCTTTGATTTACTCTTCTTCACTGACATAAATGTTATGGTAAGACACACACACGCACGCACGCACGCACGCACACACACACACACACACACACACACACACACACACACACACACACACACACACACACACACACACACACACACACACACACACACACACACACACACACACACACACACACACACACACACACACACATATATAATATCCAGGATCTTTTACACATCTAATAAACCACTGACAGAGACTTAATTGCCATCTGCTTACGGTATATACAGGGACTAAATCGAGAGAGTGAGAGAGTGTGAACGAAGTTGTTTGACAGGACAAAGTTGTTAGCCGTCAGTTTGAACACTAACTTCCAAAGGGGTAGTTTGATAATGTCTTTGTCAAATAGGTCCCTAATTGTTATATTGTGATTCAGCAGTTCAGAATATGTTTCATATGTTGAAAATTTTATGTGCACTATTAACTAAGCAATGTTATTACGTTATTATTATTATTATTATTTTTTTATATTATTATTATTATTATTATTATTATGTTATTAATATTGTTATTGTTATTATTAGTAGTAGTTGTAGTAGTAGTAGTATTGTTGTTATTATTATTATTATTATTATTATTATTATTATTGTTGTTGTTGTTGTTTTTATTACTATTATCGTTATTATTATTATTATTATTATTATTATTATTATTATTATTATTATCATTATTAATATGAACAACCCAAATAATTACCATGGTTGTTATACGAAGCATGAACTGATTCAGTTATAGGATAAATTCTTATACATCAATGGCATACATTAATATGCAACAGTATCGAAGGTTCCAGATACTTCCACACGTAATGGTATACAAGACTGCCCTCAGTTTTAGGTAAGCATGACAAAAAACTCGTGAATGATTCACTTCACGAGTTTTCACGTACCTGTAGTATGTAGATTATAAGGGAATTAGAGCGAAATTAATACTTTGTAACGAATGTAATGAAGACATGAAAGCAAATGAATATCACGTATCATAATATTTCATTCTTTTTCACACCGCTGAGCCGTGATACAGATTTATCCAGTGGAATACCGCCAGCAGTACATGGGGCTGTATGTCACCAGATTTATCCAACTTGGATAAAAATCTGAACTAGGAAAGCGCGTAGGCAAAGGATTGTATATTTATATGTATATTTACACTGCAATGCGTGTCGTTTGAAATGTTTATACGAATATACAGAGTAACGCCGCGTTCTATCTTTATATTTACCCTGTATTTCCCGAAATTTATATTTATACTTCATTCCTCTTCTGGTTTGTCTCTCTGATGTAACTTTTTTTTTTTTAGATTTTTTCTATCATGTGTTAGTTATGCCTCTATATATTCTTTGTTCTCTTTATTTATTTATTTATTTATTTATTTATTTACTTATTTATTTATATGCATCCTCTCTATCAATAATCTTTTTTTCCTTGTAGAATTTTCACTCTGCTTACTACACTCACCATGTTAATTTGTGAAAGGAACCACAGCCACGATGGGTATCGACTCCTAATTAGATTGACGACTAGGTAAATTAATAATTTGATAAACCGGATAATAAATGGATATAAAAAAGCTGATGTAGTTTCTAGTTTGACTCAAAATGTCAAAATGTAGTATTATTCTCATACTGTAAATGTTTCGTTTTTTTGTAGAGATCTTAATTGTTCACCTTTACCTATAATTGCTTTATCATCCAACGTAATTTCCTCTTTCTAAATTCCTCTATTAATCTTTCACTATATTTGTATATCATTACCAGGGCGAACGATCAGGCCTGAAATTTTACTGCAAAAGGAATATTACGGTCTCCAAATTATTCCTTTTCATGTTTCCTTCAGTCTAATATCCATCGAAATTCCATATTATTCAGGCATGTGCTATCAATTAGGATAAGCTGATTGGGTAAAGAATTAATCCATATCCCTTCTGTAGGAATTCGGCAGTCTGTATGTAAATACTAGCGTTTAAATGATGATGGTGATGATGATGATGATGATATTGAGAAGGAGGAGAAAGAGAAAGAGGCAGAGGTGGCGGAGTAGGAGGAGGAGGAGAAGGAGGAAGAGGCGGCGGAGGAGGAGGAGGAGAAGGAGGAAGAGGCGGCGGAGGAGGAGGAGGAGGAGGAAGAGGCGGAGGAGGAGAAGAATGATGATGATAATGATGACGGTAATAATGATGAAAATGATAATGATGACGATAATGACAAAGAGGATTATTAAATCAATCTATATCCATATCAAGATGAAATGAGTGTCTCCAATATAGAGCAACTTCCGTAAACTCACATACAATAACTAGCATTACCATAAACCTAGAGACAAAACTCTATTTCCTAATCTAGTTGTAGTTTTCCGTTATTTTAAAAGCCTTAACCGTAAAGTCCTAAGCCCACATGTTTTATTGCCCCTACGACTTTACTGGTTTATACTGCTCCTTAAATCATTACCATAAGTTAAAAGTGAATTACGTGGCCGGTAATAGGTACTCTTAAATAAGTAGGGTTTGTGCGCTGCTCCACATTTAACCGAACTGGTTGTTTTATCAATATTAGGTCGTTGTAGCGAGGTATTTTAAAGTGTGTGTGTGTGTGTGTGTGTGTGTGTGTGTGTGTGTGTGTGTGTGTGTGTGTGTGTGTGTGTGTGTGTGTGTTATGTATGTATATATATATATATATATATATATATATATATATATATGTATATATATATATGTTTCCTTTCTCTATCTATCTCTATCTCTATCTCTATCTCTCTCTTTCTCTTTCTATCTCTCTATCTCTCTCTTTCTCTTTCTATCTCTCTATCTCTCTCTTTCTATCTCTCTCTCATGTTTTTTGTTCACCCAGGTTTCCAGCCACGACGTTTTTTTGCCGTAAATGATGCAATGACTTTTCCAGTGCAAATAACTTTTAGAAGCTGTTTGGGCCGTCAGCGCGAGGGATCTCTCCTTCTTCATATTTCATACGTGATTTGGCTTCCGACTCTGTATGTTTGGCTTCTGCAGGTCAACTTCAGACGCTTCGTGTGCTTTAGGAAGAGATCTGTTTTTATATATGGTTATAAAATATATATTATTCATTCGTGCATACACGCGAATACACACAAACGGGCAAGCACATCCACATGCAAATGCTCAAGTACACGCACCCGCGCACGCGCACGCACGCACACGCGCACACGCACGCACGCACGCACGCACACACACACACACACACACACACACACACACACATATATATATATATATATATATATATATATGTGTGTGTGTGTGTGAGTATATATATATATATATATATGTCATAAGCACAGTCTATTTAACTTTTCCATACTACAGCTACACGTTTCTTTGAGAGTCACCCTAAGATGACTTTGCATCACACTCCCCGCTCCTACAACGAGACCCTGTCAGCGAAATACACGGCTGTGCCTTTCGTTCAATCATTTCTGTTTCCTTGATCTATGGCGACGCTGTAACTCATGCTCCGCTGGCCTTCGTCGCGCGCACCCAGCTGTTTTCCTGTTATTGGCAATATCTTCCTCTCCTGTTCTCTCTCCTCTTCCTGGTGCTTTCTTCGTCGAAGAGATATTTAGCTTTAGGAGAGGGGGTTTGTGATATTAGGAGGGATGATGCCTATAAAGTTGATAGATTAAAACAGGTAGGTAACAATGTTGTAAGATATAGATACGAATCATTTTACGTCTAGAGATGCCAGAACGAAGGCACGTTTCAATTAGAAAGTTATATATATAAAAAGAAGAAAAAAATGTGAAAAGAAGTGCTCCAAACCAAATTAAAAAAGGACTCGAAAGTGTCTACAATTCACCAGAACTCTCCACGCGAAGAAATGCCAGGCGCAGGTGAAGTCAGGCGCGCCGACGTCACACGACCGCCGAGATTTTTAAGGAACCTCAGACCCGCCATCAATAACATCTCGGAACAATTACTTCGCAGCGCCGACGAGGAAGTCTAAGGCTGGTCATCAAACTCCCGGGGAAGCAATTAAACATTTCATTACACACATAAAGCTCAGTTTCTCCTTCATATACTCTCATCAAGAGAAAAAAACACACAGAGAGGGTGCAGTACGAAAAAGGAAGTGAAATTGTTCCATCACTAAGTTTCTTTACCTTAGAGAACTCAATTTTCTCAGGGAGGCTGATTCTTTTTTCTTTCTCTCATTCTTTCGTCTTTCCTTTTCTTTTTTTCTTTTTTCCTTTTTTCTTTTTTTATGACAGGTCGACCACGCTCTGGCGAGCACGAAAGCTTTAGAACTAGCTAACAAGCAGTTCACACCCCCTCCCCCCTTTCCCCCTACCCACTTCCCCACCTCCCCAGCCCTCAGCTGAGGTTTGCTCCCTTTTACCTACTTAAAAGAACCGGAGGGAAAGAAAAGAGTTAATGATGAAAGAGGGAAGAAGAGAAGACGTAGACGAAGGAGTGTAAAAGAGAAGAGGGGAGAAGGAGATGGAGAATCGGAAAGCATTTGGAATCGTGCTTGTTCGTAAGTCACGCCTCCTCGTCGTAAAGGGAAATGGAGTACTGCCTCGCTGGTATTGAGACGTTCAGGGACAGAGCTTTCACTCCGCTGTCAGGATCACACACATGCACACGCGCTCAACTCACTCACTCTCTCATTCACTCTCACTGGCAGAGGGAGAGGGGGAGAGAGAGAGAGAGAGAGAGAGAGAGAGAGAGAGAGAGAGAGAGACAGACAGACAGACAGACAGACAGACAGACAGACAGAACCAGAAACAGAGAGAGGGAGATTACACACACGCACACATATATTTATGCCTGCGTATGTGTGTCTATATACATGTATATGTGGACATATTAATGTATGTATATCCCTCACACATTCCATCCAGAGAGAGAGAGACAGACAGACAGACAGACAGACAGACAGACAGACAGACAGACAGACAGACATAGACAGACAGACAGACAGACATAAACAGAAACAGAGAGAGAGAGAGACAGACAGGCAGACATAAACAGAATATTTGTGCATATTACTACATGCACACACACATATATGTATGCATGCGTTTGTGTGTATATACATGTATATGTAGACATATTAATGTATGTATATCCCTCCCACATTCCATCACTTTCCCTTTCCACCTCTCTTTATCCTTCTCT
>NC_061826.1:11310374-11312874 GCF_019202785.1 Penaeus chinensis | reverse complement strand
CGTTTAAGCTGGGGATTCGGAGGATGTGTTGCAATCATACACGAGTGAGAATCAGCGATCAGCGTCCTCGTTAATGTTAAGAAAGTTGGGCGGGGATGCTCCCTGACCTTTCTTAAGTTTATTTTGGGTTGTGCGAAGTCATTTGTCATTCGTCCGGATATGTTATTTTATCGGTATTATTGACACGAAAACTATTATAATTCTCCGTCAAAATTACGGGTAGATTTTTTTTTTTTTTTTCTTGAGTTGCGAAAGCGCAATTTAATAGCGTATTGAGAAATGTTTGATATAATCAGGGGGGGTTCAAAGTTAAAATTCAATTAAATGCGCAAGAAAAGAAGAGGAAGCAGAAGAGATTGAAAGGTTGGAAAAGGAAGATTAGAAGGAGGAGGAGGAAGAGGAAAAGGAAGAGAAAGAAGAGGAGGAGGAATAAGAAGAGGAGGAGGACGAGGAAGAGGACGACCAGAAGTAGAATAAAAATAAAAATAAAAATAAATGAAAAAACGGAAAAGAAAAGAAAAAAAACAACATAATATTTGTTTTGATTCAATTCAGCATAAGTGTCGATAGCAAATGGTTGGTTACAGATGCAGTGTTGACAATCGGTTCTCACGTGTCATGGAGAATTCGTGGTATTGTCAAGTGTCAAGTCACCGGTATCACGCGATTGGCAGAGTGCATTTGTTGTTTATTGATTTAGCCTATTTATCATTTAACGCTGTGTTTGTATATTCGAAAGAAAGTGATGCAGAGAGAGAAACGGGAAGGAAAAGATGAAGGGAAAATAAACGCAGATATATCTAAGAAAAGGAGAATGAGGGAGAGAATAAGGGATTGAGGGAGAAGAAGATAGATTGAAGGAGAGGGAGAGATTGAGGGACTGTGGGAGAGAATAAGAGATTGAGGGAGAAGGAGAAAGAGGGAGTGATGGAATGAGGGAGTGAGGGAGAAGAAGAAAATAAAGGAGAAAGAAGTGAGGGACTGAGGGAGAAGGAGAGACTGAAGGAAAGGGAGGGAGTGAGGGATTGAGGGACCGTGGGAGTGAGTAAGGGATTGAGGGAGAAGGAGAAAGAGGGAGTGACGGAGTGAGGAAGAAGGAGAAATTAAAGGAGAAGGAGGGAGTGAGGGATTGAGGGAGAAAGAGCAGTTTTCTGAATTGGTATTGTATATAATTTTAAATTCTAAAGGTTATACATTTCATTAGTTTCTCTGTTCAAGTTTGTGTCACCTTACAGATTCTTCTTCAATTGACTAAATACCAGTTATTTGAATGTAAGCGACAACTTTTAGTAATGCAATGAACCCAATTAATGTAAGAGTTTATTTATATTTTTTTTAATATTCAGCATTAACTCAGCTTTCTTATAAATACTTATGAATATTTAGACGTATTGTTTTAATCATGCTTTATCATTACCGTAACCACTACAAAAGTTTATCCTGTTACATCATTGATGTTTCAATATTTTCTCACAAATAATACTCCAACACTATTCAGGAACCAAGAAAGACAGAAAATGCATCTCTGTTTGTGCATTCAGGCGTCCTCAGTGATGGTGGTGTGTGTGGGGGGGGGGGGGGGGCGTTCATTACCATAAACGATTTTTGACATTCTTCTGAGCAGATTCTGTGTTGGATTAATAGATTGCACTTAAACCATCTTCTCGCCTAAACGGCGCGTGGAGAGTTCCAAAGCGACCAAAATCCTCCCCCCCCCCCCCTTAAAAAAAAAAAATAAATAAAAAAGAAGTAACATTACGTTACCCGCCCTTCACTGGTTAATAATACTCCTCCAACTCCTTAATCATATACATCCCTTTTCTTTTCATCAGTATACAAGCATCAACCACTACAGTGTAAACTATACCTATTCTAACTCTTTTCACGGAGATATTTGTATGGGTCGTCTATGTCAATTCAGTACAGTTGGGGTTTTATAGAATTATGATATTACTATTAGAATTTTCTACCTAAATGTAAGTTTGTATTGACCTGTGAAAACATATTCTTCTCAAAGCCTTTATAATACGAAATAAATTAATATTGATCATAATGAGAAGGTGAAATATTTCATAGACTTTCTTCATATGTTTAGTTAATATTCACGTATATTATTTGCAGAAACCAATAACGGTACATTTTAAATCTGATCCTAATTGTCCTCTATTTTTCATTGAATTTCGTATTTATTATGCTTGTTCTTGCTACGACGTATATTAACTGAAATTATAGATTTTTCTACTGTAGTATCAACTTGGTAGTGTTTAATTATCCATGTGCTGAAATAGCCTTTTCTTAGGAAAATGTCTAGCAAAAAAATAAATAATAATAATAATAATAATGATAATAATAATAAATCACTTTGTATGAGTTTACGGCTGTAATTGTGATATTCATAAATATTGTGTTTCTTGCTAACATCCTACGATACACTGCAGCTATGTCATGCGTTTGTATATTTTATTAATGCCTTTCATAATCAATCTTAAATTGAAATGCA
>NC_061826.1:11270374-11272874 GCF_019202785.1 Penaeus chinensis | reverse complement strand
TAATAACCGCGTCTGACCATGTTATATTATCTATGTATCTCCTTTCAATACCAGTTAGCACTACAACTACCGTCAGGAATGATAAAAAAATATAGTTCTTGTTATCAAATGTCATGTGACGGAGGGTCCAGTTTACAAATCATTTCGTCATGAAGTGTTACTTAACGGCCGCGGAGTTTTGCATCCAGAATTCACATTGGTCGGTCTGTCTGTCTGTATTCTCTTTCTCTTTCTTTCTTTGATTCTCTTTCTCTCGCTCTCTCTCTCTCTCTCTCTCTCTCTCTCTCTCTCTCTCTCTCTCTCTCTCTCTCTCTCTCTCTCTCTCTCTCTCTCTCTCTCCTTCTATCTCTCTCTCTCTCTCTCTCTCTCTCTCTCTCTCTCTCTCTCTCTCTATCTATCTATCTATCTATCTATCTATCTATCTATCTCTATATACCTAACTATCTATCCCTATCTGTCAAAGAGAGAGAGAGAGATATATATATATATATATATATATATATATATATAGAGAGAGAGAGAGAGAGAGAGAGAGAGAGAGAGAGAGAGAGAGAGAGAGAGAGAGAGAGAGAGAGAGAGAGAGAGAGAGAGAGAGAGAGAGAGAGAGAGAGAGAGAGAATAAGAGAGAGAGAGAGAATAAGAGAGGACCCCCTCCCGCCAGCGTCGAAGAACAATCCACCGCCGGGGTCAATGTCCGCCAAGAACATTCTCTCTGATGTCGATCATCAGAGAGGGAGAGTCGTCACTAGTGAGGCTTCGAAGCTTCAATGAACACCGCCAACACAGCGTCATCTTGAGGCGAATTAGATCCACAATTAGACAGATTTCCTCCTTCCCCGAGTGTCTTCCTTCGCGACCTAATATTCCTGCAGTTGATGCCACATCCGGGTCTCAAATGAACCTTCTGCGGCCAAAGGGGTCATTACAGGGCGATGACCTGAGATTACGCCGGTGCGCTCCATCCTCTGCGTGCTTTCCTTCATGGTCTGTATACTGACGCTGGATATGGATCGGACTTGAATATCCTTTGTGGGAGAAAGGATTAATTAGCAACGACTTTTGTGAAGGAATTCGAGCTTGTGTGAATGTTATTTTCTGCTCAGTGCATTTGCTTGGGAGCTGCTTGTTATGCGCGAGTGGAAAATGAAGCTGATATGTTTAATCCGTGTAAAAAAAAAAAAAGAAGAGGAAGGTCGAAATGGAATTCTGCTCCCTGGAATATTGTCAAATAACTATATTGAAGTATATACGGATTATTCGATAGAGGATTCAAGAGAAATAGTATATGCTGATAAATGAGCAATGTGTTAATTAAAACATAAAAAAAATACTGACTCACAGAAAGCATTTAATGACCGTTTTTTTTTTTGTTTTTTTCAAATCGAACGAGCGAGATGATGAACGTACAGAATGGTACAATTGTAATATAATTTCTTACTCAAAACACGCTCGGCTAAAATGAATCTTAAATCTGGACAACCTCCCCCCCCCCCTCTCTCTCTCCTATAATCCACTCTTCCTCCTCTCCCTTTTTTTATCTCCCTCTCCTATCCATCTTGTCGCAGCCTTCGATATCGGAAATGATCCATTAAATTAACATCCATGTTGCCATATCCCGTGTCTTCCCCTTTATGTCAAATAAAGCTTTATCTGCCATATGAGTCTGCGCTTCCTCTCTCTTCATGGCAGACGGTGTACAAGGGGGGGGGGGGGGGCATCATTGTGGGGTTGAGGGGGGAGGGGGTATTCATATTGCTTTTGTATTGTTTATTGTTCGGTGACTTTTATGCATGCCGATGTTTGTTTTCTTTGCCTTTGTTGCCAATTATCTGCAGAGTTGTTTTTTTGTTTGTACTGTGGCTCGTCCTAATATTGTGCATTTGGTAATCATGTCTTTTGGTGACGATTTTGGAGATTTTCGGTTCTCTTTCTCTCTCTCTCTCTCTCTCTCTCTCTCTCTCTCTCTCTCTCTCTCTTTCTCTCTACATATATATGTATATATATATATATATATATATATATATATATATATATATGGATGGATGGATAGATAGGCAGATGGATATTTATATATATGTGTGTGTGTGTGTGTGTGTGTGTGTGTGTGTGTGTGTGTGTATATGTATACACACACACACACACACATGCACGCACGCACGCACACACACACACACACACACACACACACACACACACACACACACACACACACACACACACACATATAAATATCCATCTGCCTATCTATCCATCCATCCATCCATCTCCATCTCTATCCCTATCTATCTATATCTACAGCAACTTCAACTCCTCCTTAAGTATTGGTCTACTGCCATAACCATTCTTAATCATAACTACACCCATGGCCATCATCTACACTACCCCAGTCTCCCACACTTCAAAAACCTCAACCGCAGTGTATATGCCAGACAACGTCAGTAACAGGAATCGTAAATCTAGTCAGGCTCTAGGGAATAACGGGAGAGTGTTAAGACCCGCC
>NC_061826.1:11220374-11222874 GCF_019202785.1 Penaeus chinensis | reverse complement strand
ATAACTAACAAAATAACGGCAAAATAGACAAAATCCAGTGTTTTGAGTTCATTCAATTTATGGCAATATTACAAACATTTTTCAGCGTAAGCGTTTCCAGATGTGCTCCAAACACCATTGTATTGAATGATTTCTTTCCTCACAGAAAATATTTCCGGGTGTGTTTGACAACGGATTTACTGTTCGGTTACAGTGCAAGGAAACTATATTTCATAAAACAAAGTATTTGTGCTAGTAGAGTGACTTCTGGTGTTCACGGGCAATATTGTTTTATTTGTCTGTAGTACTGCGAATAGTGTTGCTAAATATTTTGGTTCTGTCATTACAGATTTTCTCTTTGGGGAAGCTTTGCAGTTGCTCTGGTTTCGGAAACAATAAATATATTTCTTGTAACAATATTATCTGACAGTTAGCTATATAAATGTGTGTGTGTGTGGGTAAGGAGAGGAGAGAAAAAGGCTAAAGAGAGAGAGAGAGAGAGGAGAGAGAGAGAGAGAGAGAGAGAGAGAGAGAGAGAGAGAGAGAGAGAGAGAGAGAGAGAGAGAGAGAGAGAGAGAGAGAGAGGAAGAAAGAGAGCGAGAGAGCGAGAAAGAAAGAGATAGCGAGAGAACGAGTAATAAAGAAAGAAAGAGAAAAAAAAAACTGAAAATCTAACAGAACGAAAGAAAATACAAGAGCGAGAGAGGGACTTTAAACCCGAGAGAGAAAATCACACCGCTGCCACCAAATAGCAGGCGACAGCCCGTCTGACGAAATAGGCTTACCTGACGCCACCCGGACAGTTTTACAGGCTGACGAATCAAACTCTGCAACACTTTATGACACGTCCGCCCTTGCCCCGCGTGACACAGGCTGCATGGCGTGACAGGTCCACAAAATGCAAAACAATAAGTTAGCTCCATATATCCCTGGCCGGCCCCTAGGTCGCCATTTTTCTAAGTGACACGTTGACAAGAGAGAGAGATTGACTACGGGAAATAAAATGGCAATAGGTCTCATCCGTCCGCAAACTGTGTAGGGGGAGGGGAGGGGAAGGGAGGGAAGGGGAGAAGGGTGGGGTGATGAGGGGGAGGAGAACGGTAGCATGAAGGGGGGGAGGAGAAGGATGGAATAAAGGGGGTGAGGAGAGGGGTGGAGGGAAAAGCGAAGAGGAGGGGGATGGAGGAGAGAGGGAAGAGGAGAGGGGTGGAGGGGAAAGCGAAGAGGAGAGGGATGAGAGAAGAGGAGAGAGAAGGATACGATGTAAGGGCAGAGGAAGCGAAGAGGAGAGGGGTGGAGTGGAAAGCGGAGAGGAGAGGGGAAGGGAAGAGGAGAAGGATACAGGGAAAGGGAGAGAGGAAAGAGGTGGAGAGGAAGGGGGCGAGGGCGGGAGAATTGAGAGGAAGTGGAAGAGAGAGGAGGGGGAGTGGGAGGAGGAAGAGGGAAAATCATTTTATGTCTTCAGCCTTTCGTTCTGCTTACATATAGACAAAAAGCATCAGAGACAAACAGATAATCATTCAAAGAAACAGACAGACAAACAGACACGGAAAGAAACTGGTTAATACGACTTTTAAAGAATACACAAATAACGAGCTTTAATCTTACTGTTTTTTTTTTCTTTCTTTCTTTTTTAAGACGTAAAAAACACTTCCAGGAAACTCTAAGGAAGACGTTATATTCCCAGACAATTTCCACTTCGTTTACATTTCCATATTCCAGTCAGCCTTTTTCTTGGTTATTTTCAGATACGTTTTATTAAGGTCTATCAATTATTATAATTATTATTATTATTAATGTCAGTTCTTTTTTTCTTTATTGATATCGTTATTATTATTACTATTGTTATCATCATCATTAGTAGTAGTAGTAGTAGTATAATTATTATTATTACTATTATTATTATGATGATGATAATGATAATGATAATGATAATGATAATGATAATGATAATGATAATGATAATGATAATGATAATGATAATGATAATGATAATAATGATTGCTATTATCATTATCATTATCATTATCATTATCATTATCATTATTACTATCTATACTCTAATAATCATTGTATTGTCATCGTCATCATCAACATCATTATCATCTTTATCCTTAATATTATCGTTATTACTATGGTTGTATTACTTGAATCGTGTCTGTATATTTCTTCACAGCTCGGGTCAGGTTATTTATTATCCCGGTGATTTTAATTCATTAATTTTAATGATGAACTGAATTGTGAAAATAAAGATAATGATGATAGGTATGAGGATAATGTTTATAACGATTATTAGAATAATAGTGAAGATAGTAATAATCATAATGATGCTAATAATTTTTATAATGGTAATGATAATATTCATCATTTTTGTGATAATAATAATGATGATAGCTATAATGATAGTAGCAATAGTGATGATGAGGAAGACAATGATAATGATTATTATGTTGAGGATGATATAGTATATGTGTGTGTGTGTGTGTGTGTGTGTGTGTGTGTGTGTGTGCGTGTGTAGATA
>NC_061826.1:11177874-11182874 GCF_019202785.1 Penaeus chinensis | reverse complement strand
GTCTGTCTTTTTTTTAAAGGGCAGAAGCAGGGTGACACAAACTGTAATGGGATGCTCTCCTGCTTTTCAAATCTCTCTCTCTCTCTCTCTCTCTCTCTCTCTCTCTCTCTCTCTCTCTCTCTCTCTCTCTCTCTCTCTCTCTCTCTCTCTCTCTCTCTCTCCCTCTCCCTCCCTCTCCCTCTCTCTCCCTCTCTCTCTCTCTCTCTCTCTCTCTCTCTCTCTCTTTCCCTTTCTTTCTCTCTCTCTCTTGCTTATCAGTCTACTAAAACCACTTCCTCTTCCCTCCTCCAGGTCGGCCGAGGTCCCCCTCACCCTGCCGGGCTTCCGCGCCGCAGCCCCGTCACAGAAGCTGTACGGCGGCGCCCTTCGGCATGGGGGAACTGCCCTGACGGTGCTCCTGAGCCTGACAGCCCTGAAGGTTCTTGCCTTGTAGTGGCCGTGAAGGGAAGGGCGTGCGGGCCAAGGACACATCCTCTGCAGGACACGGAAGAGAGAGAGAGAGAGAGAGAGAGAGAGAGAGAGAGAGAGAGAGAGAGAGAGAGAGAGAGAGAGAGAGAGAGAGAGAGAGAGAGAGAGAGAAAGGCTTTATACCACTCATGGTAGACGTTTAGAAATCTTTCTTTGTAAGTAAAAACGTGTGTATATACTGTACGGTCATCCCATCCCCCTTTATCTGTCCCTTCCCCTCCCTTTTCTCTCCTCTCCCCAACCTTTACTGTGAATACTTGGCACCTTAACCCTAAAACGGCGGGTAACGTAATATTACCACCCTCGGAAAATGGGAGGGTATCGTAATATTACGTCCTGGCTTAGACGTGTGGAATTCTGCATGTCTTCGAGGGTCATTACTCTTTGTACGCCGTTTTGGGGGATAAGAAAAGGTCACTAAGGGTCATGGAGATAGCCGGTGCAATCTGCCTGTTGTCTGCAACCGTATAGTCATTTCCTGAAACCTTCTGATTAGGCTTAAGTGTCTGTACGTAATCATTATTATGATATTCATAAGTCGATGTACATAAATGAAGTATCCACAACGCCGGAAAAAAAAATATTATAGGTTAAGGGATGTGTATATATACTCTTGGTGACGATTTTGTTCATTAGTAAGTGAAATGTTTGGAAAATTGTTTATATGACGAATTCAGGGTTGGGGGGGGGGGGGGGCCTGTAAGAGAAACTGTATACATTAGGGAATAAAGTCATACTATTTCTATGATAACGTGTGCGTGGAAATGCTTATACATATGTATCACTGAATTTATATGATCTACTGTTTGCAAACACAGAAATATAACTATCAATGTATCCATTTCTGTATTATTTATTATCTTTTTCTGTTGTTTTTCATCTGTGTTATTGCCATTTTGATTTGTTTTGTGAAAAGGATGTGATATATTTTAGTTTTCTGGAACACGGATATAGAGACATTCAAAGCGACGTCGATAGTTATTTTACATGTCTTATGATTCTATTGTCAGAGGAATGTTGAGGATAAGAGTCATATTAACAAATATTTTGTAATGTTATGTACTAAGGCAACACAAAAAAAATCACAATAAAACATTTATTTAAACAAAAATACAATGTAATAAATAACATTTATGTAACTTATCCCTAAAATTGTGTTATGATATTATTATTTAAAAACGATGTACCTATTGTAATGAAAGGAAAATAATATTATTATTTAAAAACGATGTACCTATTGTAATGAAAGGAAAATAAATTGAAAACAAAAAGCAAATCTGAATCCTTCCACTTTTGTTGCCTCATTTATGGCATAAGAAACAAACAGGTCGTGAACATTACCAATCGGATTGATGGCAATAACTAAATGTTGTCATAAACAGGTCCTAAACAGGTCCTATTAATGTAAGAATCGTATTCGTGATGGCACGAATATGACAAACTACTTGAGACCATGTTGACATCGTGTAGTTGACTGGGTCTTTATATCGAGTGGCTGACTAATGATCCTTCCCCAGGGGAGTAGTTGTTTAGGAATCGTTGTTGGCGGTTCTCAACCCATCATCATATCTTCAAGAGACTCACCCACTACCGTAACTATGTGGAGATCACCAACAATGATTGCCTAAACAACTCTTCTGGGGAAGGATAATTGGTCAGCCACACCGGTATAAAGACCAAGTCAACTACATGATGTCAACATGGCGCCAGGTAGTTTGTCATACACCTCATCGGTGATGGCACTCATATGGATATAGATAGATAGATAGATAGATAGATAGAGAGAGAGAGAGAGAGAGAGAGAGAGAGAGAGAGAGAGAGAGAGAGAGAGGGAGAGAGAGAGAGATGTGTGTGTGTGTGTGTGTGAAAAAAGGCTATAAATCTTTTAATAAGTCACAGGAAGTAAATACTCTGCTGGGAAGCGTGTTGCAAACAAGCAATTTCCTTGGAAGAGATGAAAGAAAGAAAAACAATAATATATCACTCACCGAATGTGAATTCACTGCGGCAGCTTATCCGCACCAAACCAATTCTTTTTATTTATTCCATTATATTTATTTAATTATTTATTCTTTAACGGAGATAAACTTACAGAAATTAAGAAAATCGGTGTCACGGTGTCATACGAATTGCTTTAATTTATATATATATATATATATATATATATATATATACATGTGTATATATATATATATATATATGTATATTCGAAAGTATTATAAGTATTTTATGGTATAAAAACCCACACTGTAAAACTAGATTTAATTGAAATCTAGTTTTACAGTGTGGGTTTTTATACCATAGTATCAACACGGTAGTGTGTTTTCTCCTTTCAAGTATTTTATATAAAACATATAATACATTTTGGTCAGGAAAGCCCCTCTCGGAGATATCTTAAAAAAAAAAAAAGGAAAAGAAAACATATAAACCAACTCGCTTTATATCCCACTAAATATATCCCTAAAAAGACCCCCCCCCCCCCTCTAACCACCCACCCACCTCTTAAACCTCACCCTCAAAATTCTGCCATCGAAAAAAAGAAAAGAAAAAAAAATCTGGAGATGTGAAGACGAAGGAAACCTCCGCTAGGCTGATGGAGTGTCAAAGGCAATGCGATGGTGAGTGATAACGGTCTGGGACACCGAACCTGCCGCTTGTCCTGCTGTGACAGATTCCACTTGTCCTGACGGGGAGCTGGAGGGGAAGGGGGGGGAGGGGAAGGGGGGCTCGTGTGTGTCTGATTGTGTGGGGTGCATGTGTTTTTTTGTTTGTTTGTTTGCTTGTGTGTGTTTGTTTGATTGTTTGTATGTGTTTGTTTGATTGTTTGTGTGTGTGTGTGTGTGTGTGTGTGTGTGTGTGTGTGTGTGTGTGTGTGTGTGTGTGTGTGTGTGTGTGTAAAGACGGTAGGAGGAAGTGAGTGAAAAAAAAGAAAAAAGAGAAAAGTGCCTGAGTGAAAAGGTTTGCAAATAAGAAAGGGACCAACTAGATAAATATATAACAAAAAAGGAATATAACAACAACAACAATAACAAAGAAACATATCACAGCAGAAACCAACAACAACAACAAAAACCAACATCAAACAAACGACTCCATATACTATAAACTCCTTACCGCTTGTCCGTGCTTGTGACCGGGAGCGCTTGAACGACTCCTCTGCTTTGGTACAGCCGCCCTCCTCCGGCGCGAGAGACGACTCCGGGCGGTCGTAACTCATCCGGATCTAGAGTCTCTCCTTTATCCGGACTCCAGTTGAATCGCAGACCTTCGCCCGCGCAAGATCTGAATGTTCGGAAAAGTGTCAGCATTGATTACGTGCCTGTTGGGAGGTCTCCAAGACGAGGAGAGAGAGAGTGAGAGAGAGGGAAGGGAAGGAGAGAGAGGGGGGGGGGTAGGGGGAAGGGGAGAGGAGAGGGGAAGGAGGAAGGAGAGAGAGGAAGGGAGAGAATATGAAAGAGGATGGGGAAGGGAGAGAGAGAGAGGGGAGGAGGGAGGGAGGGAGGGAGAGAAGGGAAGGGGGAAGGAGAGAGTGAGTATGAAAGAGAGAGGGGAAGAGAGAGAGAGAGGGAGGGAGAATGTGCGTGAGAGATAGGGGAGGAGGAGGAAGATAGACAGAAAGGGGTGAGAGAGGGAGGAAAAGGAATGGGGAGAGTGTGTGTGTGTGTGTGTGTGTGTGTGTGTGTGTGTGTGTGTGTGTGTGTGTGTGTGTGTGTGTGTGTGTGTGTGTGTGTCTGTGTCTGTGTGCGTGGCGTGTGTGTGTGTGTGTGTGTCTGTGTCTGTGTGCGTGGCGTGTGTGTGTGTGTGTGTGTGTGTGTGTGTGTGTGTGTGTGTGTGTGTGTGTGTGTGTGTGTGTGTGTGTGTGTGTGTGTGTGTGTGTGTGTGTGTGTCTTAAAAAGAGAAAGAGAGAGAGAGCGGAGAAAAGAAGACAGGAAAGGAAAGAGGGGGTGGGGTTGGGGGGGCAGGAAAGGAGGAAAGGAGAAAGAAATAGAAAGAAACAGAGAAGGGAGAGGGGTAAGAGGAACGAAAAAATGGCAAAGGAAAGGGATTTAGAAGGAGGGGGGTGAACTAAAGCCAATGAAAGGGAGGAGGGTGAGGGAAATAGAAAGACGAATGGAGGATAAAATGAAAGAGAAAGAGCAGGTGGAATAGTAGGGGCAGCGGGATAGAAGCAGTGAAGAAGTGCAAAGGGTAAGAGGGGAGAATGGAGGTAAAGAAACGTCGAAAGGGAAGTAGAGGAAGGAAAGAGAAGGGGGAAGTGGAGTCGAGGTGAAAGGAGAGGGAAGAGGAATCGAGGTGAAAAGAGAAGGGGGAAGAAGAATCGAGGTGAAAGGAGAGGGAAGAGGAATCAAGGTGAAAAGAGAAGGGGGAAGTGGAATCGATGTGAAAGGAGAGGGAAGAGGAATCGAGGTAAAAAGAGAAGGGGGAAGTGGAATCGAGGTGAAAAGAGAAGGGGAAGAGGAATCGAGGTGAAAGGAGAGGGAAGAGGAATCGAGGTGAAAAGAGAAGGGGGAAGTGGAATCGAGGTGAAAAGA
>NC_061826.1:11147874-11157874 GCF_019202785.1 Penaeus chinensis | reverse complement strand
GAAAAATGACACGAATTTTAATCATAAGGATAAATATTATAAACTAAAATATATACCAATAAACAAAATATATAACATTAGTAATCATAATGATACCAATAATATTAACAAAAACAATACTAACGAATATACAAAAAAAAAACAAAAAATAGTAATAAAGATCACACCATCAGCACCCAAAAAAAAAAAAAAAAAAAAAATAAAAAAATACTGATCATTTTATGAAACAATATCCATAACCTTGACGGCAGGAACTAACAACAAACAGATAACATCAAAGACATATAACGAAAATTCCGGTAAGCGACATCCACGGACGAAACGTCTTGCATCAATCACACATGTCAGAAATCGTTAACGAGAGAGAATAAGATGAAGACAGAGTGAGGAATAAGAAATGGGGGGAGGAGGGAAGGAAAATGAGGGAAAATGGGGGTTGGGGGAGGGAAAGCGGGGGGGAATAGGGGTTGGGGGGAGGGAAAGCGAGGAGAAATAGGGGAAGAGCGAAGGAAAGTAATGGGAAATAGGGGAGGAGGGACGGGAAGCGAGGGGGAAATAGGGATTGGGGGAGGGAAAGCGAGGAGAAATATGAGAAGAGGGAAGGCAAGTGAGGGGAAATAGGGGAGGAGGGACGGGAAGCGAGTGGAAATAGGGGAAGAGGGAGAGAAAGCGAGGGGAAATAGGGGTTGGGGGAGGGAAAGCGAGGTGAAAAAGGGAAGAGGGAGAGAAAGCGAGGGGAAATAGGGGAGGAGGGAGAGAAAGCGAAAAGAAGTAGGAGAGGAGGAAGGGAAAGCGAGGGAAAATTGAGGAGGAGGGAGAGAAAGCGAAAAGAAATAGGGGAGGAAGGAGAGAAAGCGATGGGAACGGGAACTGGAGGGGGAGGTGAGGGGATAGCGGAGGAGGAGAAAGAGAGTGGTAGTGAAGGAGGTGGAGAAGGAAGAGGAGAGATGTGAGGAGTTAGGAGCATGGAAGGATGGAAGAGCAGAAAACAAGGGGATTGGGAGAGAGGAGGAATAATAAAGATAAAAGGAGGAGTGGATAATTAGAGGGGAGAATGGAGAAAGACTAGGAAATGGGGGATGAATAGAGGAAGAGAGAAAAAGATCAATTCTCTTTTCACGAAATTAATTCAATCGCGGTTTCGTTTCTTTATCAATCTTCTAAAGAAATTTTGGTTCTCGATCACAACAGACACAGACATACGCAAGCTTTAAATATCCCTTGGTTGACATGTACACCCCTCGAAGACAAACTAGGAAGAAGAAGGAATTCGTAGTTTCGTTGTCTATTTCACATTATATCTTCCTTCTCCTTTTTTCTCTCCATACTTCCCTCCTGTTATTTCTCCTCTCTTTTCTCCTCATTTTGTAAGTTCAACTCTTGCTTCCTTCTTGTAACCACACCCATTTCTCATTCATATCAACTCTCTTTACTTCCTCCCTCTTATCCTTCTCCTCCTCCTCTTCTTCTTCTTCTTCTTCTTCTTCTTCTTCTTCTTCTTCTTCTTCTTCTTCTTCTTCTTCTTCTTCTTCTTCTTCTTCTTCTCCTCCTTCTCCTCCTCCTCCTCCTCCTCCTCCTCCTCCTTTTTCTCTACCTCCTCCCTCTCTTCCTCCCTCCGTCCAACTCCTCTTTCTACTTCCTCCTTCCCTTTCCCCCCTCCTCCTCTCTACCTCCACCCACCCTCCCTCTTCCTCTCAGCACCCCCTCTCCTATCTTCCTCTCTTTCTCCACCCTCCCTCCCTTCTTCTTCCTCTTTCTGTACCTCCTCCGTCCCTCCCCCTCTCCCTCCTCATCCCTCTCCTATCTTCCTCTCTTCCTCCACCCTCCCTCCCTCCCTCTTCCTCATTCCGTGCCTCCCTCTCTCCCTCCCTCCCTCCCCATCCCTCTCCTATCTTCCTCTCTTCCTCCACCCTCCCTTCCTCCCTCTTCCTCTTTCCGTACCTCCCTCCCTCCCTCCCTCCCTCCCCATCCCTCTCCTATCTTCCTCTCTTCCTCTACCCTCCCTCCCTCCCTCTTCCTCTTTCCGTACCTCCCTCCCTGCCTCTCTCCCTCCCTCCCTCTCTCCCTCCCTCCCTCCCTCCCTCCCTTCCCATCCCTCGAACTCCCTCCATTGTGATGAATTGATGCCGTTATCACCTATCATCGCTAGATTTATTCCCTATCGAGGAGCAAAAACTTTTTAATTTTTCCGGTTCCTCTCGCTCCCGACGGCCGATTAATAAACATTAGGGCGTCGGGCGTCAACATGGACAGGCCGCATGGAATTCTTACTGCTTGTCTGGACCACATAGAGAGGGATTTTTATGTTTGTTTTTTTGTTTTTTGTTTTTTGCTCGTTTGAAAGAGGTAGGAGGGAGGTGCTACACATTTGATGAGTATGTTTTGTGGTATTTTTCTGGTTGATTTGTTTGTTTGTTTGTCTCTCTCTATTTCTCTCTCTCTCTCTCTCTCTCTCTCTCTCTCTCTCTCTCTCTCTCTCTCTCTCTCTCTCTCTCTCTCTCTCTCTCTCTCTTTCTTTCTCTCTCTCACTCTTTCTTTCTCTCTTTCTCTCTCTTTCTCTCTCTCTCTCTCTCTCTCTCTCTCTCTCTCTCTCTCTCTCATTCTCTCTCTCATTCTCTCTCTCTCTCATTCTCTCTCTCTCTCTCTCTCTCTCTCTCTCTCTCTCTCTCTCTCTCTCTCTCTCTCTCTCTCTCTCTCTCTCTCTCTCTCTTACTTTCTTTCCCTTTTTCTCCCTCCTTTTTTGTTAGTTTTATTACACATTTTCTTTTATCTTGGATACAAATGTTTCATATCTTTCACTTCTTACATCAATTTTACGTACAAGTGACATATTTAGAGTTCATACTTTATGTTTTGTTCTTAGTAAAAGCAAATAAATAACAACAAACTATTATGATAGATACAAAAGCGTACCATTCGACAAACAAAATATATATAAAGAGAAATAGGAAATGAAAACGGATAACATGATGAATCCAAAATGAATTATAGGAAGCAACACACACGATAAAAAAAAAAAACCCACACCAGAAGAAACAAAACAAGACAAAAAAAAAAGACCAAAATAAAATCTTAAAAGTTGAATAAAAAAGGAAACTATAACAGCTAACACAAACGATAAAAAAAACGACACAAAAAGCAACTAAAAAAAAAAAAAAATGAAACAAGACAAAACAAAACAAAACAGAAACTCAAAAAAGGAAATTTCGAAATAGTAATGCTTTGATTAGACTGCCTTTCCTTATGCACTAACATCCACGCACTCCCACAGCGACAGAGTGCCACAGTGGCATCTTACTCCCCTGTACTGTGTTGTGTTACGTTGAGTTATCTCATACCACTTTACGCTATATAACATTCTCTTGGCTACTGCAGGTTGATAAAGGAGCGTTAATTAGGCTATGCTAACAGATTTTCGACCAAGTTGATAGTGGAGTAAATGTCAATTCTGTTATCTCATGAGGAAAATGATGTACTCAAATGACTGATTTTCTTGATGATGATTATTAAATTGCAATAATGATAATAATAATAATGATGATGATGATGATGATGATGATGATGATTATGATGATGATGATCATAATAATAATGATAACAACAATGATAGTGATAATGATAATAATGATAATAACTGAAAATGATAACCATAAAATTATGATAATGGTAATGATTACAATAGTAATAATGATAGTGAGAGCAGTGGTTATAACAATAAAATATATAGTAATAATGATGATAATAATAAAGATAATAATAATAATAACAATATTAATGACAATAACAATAATAATGATAATGATAATAATGATAATAATAATGTAATTAATAATAATAATGACAATCATGATAATAATAATAATATAACAACAACAACAACAATAATAGTAATAATGATAATAATGATAATGATGATAATAACAACAACAACAATGATAATAATAGTAATAACAATAAAGAAATGATAATACAATTAATAACAATAATAGTAATAATAGTACCGATGACAATTAGAATGAAAAAATAACAACAAGAGGAAGAAAAAAATGATAATAATAATAATTTTATCATCATTATGTGATGGTTAACTATGGTAATAACAATAAAAATCTCGTGACGTTCACTAATTTCCAATAATAATTAAACCCAAATTCAGTCAACCACGTAATGACATAATCAGTTTGAAAGGCCAAAAACAAGCCCACTTGTCAAATACATAAACGAGCAAAGACTCTATTAAAAGAAAGGCATTTCGAACTTTGCAAGCGTTCTACGGAGCTACAATGTCCTGTCAGATTTTTAAATATATGTACGACCGCTTCCTGTTTGTGAGACAAAGGGTCTCTCTCTCTCTCTCTCTCTCTCTCTCTCTCTCTCTCTCTCTCTCTCTCTCTCTCTCTCTCTCTCTCTCTCTCTCTCTCTCTTTGTTTTCTCACATTCTCTCTTTTTGGCAGTGTCTCTTTCTTTCTTGTGTTTTCTTATATTCCTTCTGTTGATCTTTCCATCTTTCTTTTTCGTTTATTTTATTTTGTTAGTTCTTCTTTCTCTCTCTTTCTCTTTCTCTTTCTCTTTCTCTGTCTCTTTATCCCTCTCTTTCTCTTTCTCTGTCTTACTCCTTCTCTCTCTCTCTCACTCTCTCTCTCTTTCTCTCTCTCTCTCTCTCTCTCTCTCTCTCTCTCTCTCTCTCTCTCTCTCTCTCTCTCTCTCTCTCTCTCTCTCTCTCTCTCTCTCACACACACACATACACTCTCTCAATCTCACTCTCACTCTCACTCCCACTCTCATTCTCTCTTCTCCTCTTCCTCTCCCTCTTTCCCTTCCCATCCGGTTCCCAAAATGACTTATCAGCGTACTCCTCCCTCTCTCCTTCGCTCCGTTAACCCTTCAGTACCATTTCTCAAGCATAATCCAAGACTTCAAAACCCTCTTTCTAGTGCTTGCAGGTCTCGGCCTTTATGACATTTTTTTTTTCCTTTTCGTAAGCGATGCTGTAGCGACATATCGATTCAGATTTTTGACACCTGAGAGAGAGAGAGAGAGAGAGAGAGAGAGAGAGAGAGAGAGAGAGAGAGATTTCACCCGAGTAAGAGAGGTACAGAGGAAATAAATGCCAACTTTCTTTCTCGCTTTCTCTTATTCTGGCAGTCCCTCTTTATCACGTTTTCTTTTTTTCTTTCTTCCAATCTCTCCTCTCTTTCTTTTCTTCTCTCTCTCTCTCTCTATATATATATATATAGATAGATAGATAGATAGATAGATAGATAGATAGATAGATAGATAGATAGATAGATAGGTAGATAGATTGATAGATAGATAGATGGATAGATAGATGGATAGATAGATAGATAGATAGACAAACAGATAGATAGAGAGATAGATAGATATAGGTATAGATATATCATTCTCTCTCTCTGTCCTTTTCTCTCTCTCTCTCTCTCTCTCTCTCTCTCTCTCTCTCTCTCTCTCTCTCTCTCTCTCTCTCTCTCTCTTTCTCTCTCTCTCTCTCTCTCTCTCTCTCTCTCTCTCTCTCTTTCTCTCTCTCACTCCCTCTCTTGCTCTTCCTCTTTCCTTTCTCACCCGCTTCAGAAAGAGACAGATAAATAGATAGATAGAGAGAGATAAATAGAGAGAGATTTTAAAAAATGATAATATTTCCACCCATCCATCTGACTCACTATTTCCTTTTCTAACTCACACTTCCTCCCTCTTCCAGCAAACGGTATATAAAGAGTCGAACTTTACCTTTATGTAAGAGTACGAAAACATCAGATAGAAGATGACACCATTCTCAAGATCATATGGGAATTTCGCCAAATTAATTTCACCTTCGGGGGAAACATATACGAGAGTAAGGAAGGTAAGCATTTCAGTAAGTATGTGAACAATGGAGTTACAAAAGTTAGTTTTATGTTTCTGTCTTCGGTCGTGTTAAATTCACATACATGTATGCACACGTGGGATGACATATACATACACTCGCACACATACACACACACAGACGCGCACATATACACACACGCACACACACACACACTTCTCATCACCATCCTTATCATCATCCACAATATCATTTTAACCTCCTTCCCCTCCCCTCCTCCTCTTCCTCCTCCCCCTTCCCCTCTACCTTCCCCATCCCCTCCCCCTCCCCCTACCCCTACCCTACCCCCTCCCCCTCCCCCTACCCCTACCCAACCCCCCAAACCCCTCCCCCTACCCTAGGAGCATACGTCCGACAACTGCATAAGGTGCCATCCATCATGCTGAAACGAACGCGAAGTCGTAATATGTATTTTGGTCGGGTGCCAAAAACGGCTCTCGGGCAGGCTTCGAAGATCCAAAAGCCTCGGAAATGCCGCGCTTCCTCTGTGCTTCATTCTTAGCTGCCGGCAAGTTCTGGTGGTCGTGAGCTCGTCCTGGCTTGCTTGAGTTAGCTTGGGTTTGTTTCGGCTTGCTTGGGTTTACTTGTGGCAGCTTACTTGGGTTTGTCTTGGGTTGTTTGGGCTTGCTTGGGTTTGGTTAGGTTTGCACCGGCTTGCTTGGGTTTGTTGTTTGGACTTGCTTGAGCTTGCTCCAACTGGCTTATGCTTGCTCCAGCTAGCTTTGCTTTGCTCCGGCTTGCTTGATCTTGCTCCGACTTGCTTGGGTTTCCTTGGGGCTTACTTGAGTTTGCTTGGTTTTCACTGTCTTGCTTGGGTTTGTTTTGGGGTTGTTTGGACTTGCTTGGATTGCTCGGTTTGCTTAGGGCTTGCTTGGATTTGCTTGGGCTTGTTTTGGGATTTGCTTGTCCTTGCTACAGCTTGCTTGGATTTGCTTGGGGCTTGCTTGGAGGGATGGGGAAGGGAGAGAGGGGGAGGACTGGGTGGGGAGAGGGAGAGAGGGTGGAAGAAGGGGAGAAAGAGAGAGAAGGGGGAGAATAAGAATGGGTGAGAGAAAGAAGGGGAAGGGTGGGAAATAAAAGGGGAAAGAAAGAGAGAGAGAGAGAGAGAGAGAGAGAGAGAGAGAGAGAGAGAGAGAGAGAGAGAGAGAGAGAGAGAGAGAGAGAGAGAAAGGGGAGGGAGAGAGAGAGGGAGAAGAAAAAGAGAACTGGGTGAAAGAGAGAAAAAGGAGGGGAGGAGGAAAAATGGGGGAAAAGAGAGAGAGGGAAGAATAAGTTGATGAGACGAAAAAAGAAAGAGACAGAGTGACAAGAAGGAGGAATGAGTGAGAGAAAGGAAGAAAGGGAGAGAAAGAGAGGGAAGGAAGAAGATGAGTGTGTGCTATTTCCTGTCGCTTATTATTACAGAAAGAAAAATATTATGAGGGAAAGAGGATGCAAAGTCCATAAGTTGCAAGCATTCTCACATCTATATATATGGCCTTTCAATTCATGTGTTTCATTTTCTCTTTCTTTTTCTAAACACACACACACACAGAAACAGAAACACACACTACACACACATACACACACATACATACTACACACACACATACATACTACACACACACACACACACACACACACACACACACACACACACACACACACACACACACACACACACACACATACTACACACTCATACATACATAATACACACACACACACACACACACACACACACACACACTACATACACACACACTCTCTCACGTACGCAAACACACTTATCTCCCCAGTCTTCTCCTTCCATCTCTCTCCTCCTCATAAATGGAAAGTATTTCTCATGTGCATTTTGTGAGACGTCCCCCACCCGCGAAATGATAGTGCGAAGTGTACCGTAATAAATGTAGTTTATGTAGTTTTTTTTCTTCACTGCGTTATCTCACTCAGCCGATCCTTCCCATGCACAGTTGCTCGCCAAAGGAATTGCGTGATTCTCATGACGCATCATGTAAATCGAGTATGTTACAAATGGTTTCTTTATCCCGAGTCATTAGACATTCCTCGGGCGTGCGAAGAAAACGGGTTTCATCCAAACAAGGATTTTTTTCTTCTTCTTCTTTTTAGGGGGCAAGAATTTGTCTTCTGTGGCGATGAGAGGGAGGAAGGAAAGGGCTCCGTTTTGCTGCTTGGACTGGGATGAATGGAGCAGCAGGTACTGAACGCACACACACACACACACAGAGACATACACAGACACATTCATTTGTGTTTGTGTGCGTTCAGTTTGTGTGTGTGTGTGTGTGTGTGAGAGAGAGAGAGAGAGAGAGAGGGGGGGGGGGGGAAGGGAGAGAGAGAGAGAAGGAGAGAGAGAGAGAGAGAGAGAGAGAGAGAGAGAGAGAGAGAGAGAGAGAGAGAGAGAGAGAGAGAGAGAGAGAGAGAGGAAGAGAGAGAGAGAGAAAGAGAGAGAGAGAGAGAGAGAGAGATGAAAGAACGAAATCCACAATATACACTGATTCCCCTACATATCAAAATCTTCTTCCATGAATTCCACAAGAGACAATAGTCATTCGTAGATGATTCACAATGCACGATGACGCAATAGAAAAATATTAGAACAATCACAGTTATTAGATCGAGGCAATTAAAACACACAAAAGAGAAAACCTAATTTACGAAACTTTCCGAAGAAGACGAAGGAAAAAAGTTTGTCCCTCCGACTTCTACCTCTGAATGAACGAAAAGGAGGAATCTAAAGTTAAAATTTGTGACAGAAAAAAAATGATTTGAAATAGGTTGGTGATGATGAAGGTGACGATGAGGAATATATATATAAAAAAAAAAAAAAACTAATAACAATAGAGATGATATTTATAGTGGTTAGGAGTAGTACTAGTAGTACTATAGTAGTAGTAGTATCAGTACTATTAGTAGTGGTACAAGTAGTGGTGGTAGTAGTGGTGGTAGTTGCAATGATAATAGAAATAATAATGATGATGGTAACAATAATAATAATTGTAATTATGATGATGATGATAATAATAATGAGAAGGAAAATACTATTTGTGATAATAACAATAACATAATGATAATAATAATAAAAGTAATGATAATAATAATGTTTATATATGATAATGATAATAATAATAATAATTATTATTATTATTATTATCATTATTATCATTATTATTATTATTATCATTATTATTGTTATTATCATTATTTTCATTATTACTATAATGATAAGGATGATAATAAATAGTATTAATCATAAAAATGATAATAGTGATGATAATAACAATAATAGTATTAATCATAAAAATGATGATAGTGATGATAATGATAATCATAAAAACGATAATTGTAATAGTGTTGATAATGATTTTAATAATAATGAATTATAATAATGATAATAATAATGAAAATGATAGTTTTTATTATCATTACTATCGTAATACTAATAATACTAATAATAGTAATATTATTATTATCATTAGTGAAAGAGCGATGATGCTAATGGGAATGATAATGATGGTAGTGATAACAATAATAGCAAGAATGACAATGACAATGATAGTGACAGTCCTTGTTCAAATTAAATCATACCGATCATAGCTTTTAACCTCCCATATTGCTCATCAGTAATGATATTGAACCCATTTTGGACTAATGCCAGGGTTCTCTCTACCCCCCCCCCCCCTCTCGTCTCTCCACTCCAACTCCACCTCCCTTATCCTCTGCCCCATTAATTCCACCCCCCCCCCTTCCTCTCTACTCCACCACCCTCCCTCACTCCCTCACTACCACCCCATAACACTATCTCACTCCAGCCGCTAACACTTCCCCTTTGTGCCTCTCTGTTTTTTTATCTATCTATCTATCTATTTATCTCTATCTCTATCTTACTGTCTTTCTGTTTGTCTGTCTGTCTCTCTCTCTCTCTCTCTCTCTCTCTCTCTCTCTCTCTCTCTCTCTATCTATCTATCTATCTATCTAGCTATCTAGCTATCTATCTGTCTTTCTCTCTTCTCTCTCTCTCTCTCTCTCTCTCTCTCTCTCTCTCTCTCTCTCTCTCTCTCTCTCTCTCTCTCTCTCTTCCTTTCTCTCTCTCTCTCAAGATAGATGGATAGATAAATAGAT
>NC_061826.1:11137874-11140374 GCF_019202785.1 Penaeus chinensis | reverse complement strand
TCTCTCTCTCTCTCTCTCTCTCTCTCTCTATCTCTCTCTCTCTCTCTCTCTCTCTCTCTCTCTCTCTCTCTCTCTCTCTCTCTCTCTCTCTCTCTCTCTCTCTCTCTCTCTCTCTCTCTCTCTCTCTCTCTCTCTCTCTCTCTCTCTCTCTCTCTCTCTCTCTCTCTCTCTCCTCTTTCCTCTCTCTCTCTTCTCTTCTCTTCTCTTCTCTTCTCTTCTCTCTCTCTCTCTCGCTCGCTCTCTCTCTCTCTCTCTCTCTCTCTCTCTCTCTCTCTCTCTCTCTCTCTCTCTCCTCTCTCCTCTCTCTCTCTTCTCTTCTCTTCTCTTCTCTTCTCTTCTCTTCTCTTCTCTCTCTCTCTCTCGCTCTCTCTCTCTCTCTCTCTCTCTCTCTCTCTCTCTCTCTCTCTCTCTCTCTCTCTCTCTCTCTATCTCTCTCTCTCTCTCTCTCTCTCTCTCTCGCTTTCTCTTATCTCTCTCTCTCTCTTTCTCTCTCTCTCTTCTCTCTCTCTCTCTCTCTCTCTCCTCTTTCCTCTCTCTCTCTTCTCTTCTCTTCTCTTCTCTTCTCTCTCTCTCTTCTCTTCTCTCTCTCTCTCTCTCTCTCTCTCTCTCTCTCTCTCTCTCTCTCTCTCTCTCTCTCTCTCTCTCTCTCTCTCTCTCTCTCTCGGCCATCCTTCACAGTCATTGTCTTTCTTATTTTTTTGCGGATTTATTAATTTCTATTCTAAACGCGCACGGCTGTATACTTTTCTAAAGCTTGGATGTTGTAATATGTTTGGGGCATTATGTGAAGACCTCTTGTTTATTCAGGATATTACAAACCGTGACTCCGAAAAACAAGTTGAATAGATGTTTAGGCATTTACATACTGCTGAATTCCCACTGAGTGTTTACGTTTTCTGAAGTCATGCAACGTCGTAATAAAAAATTCTCCTTCTGAGCAAGAGAACCCCATTCTATTATCAAAACGCTATCTAGTTGCTCATAAAGGCGTCCGTTTACTGAGTGTTGCATCCTATGTTGTACCCTATTCAGATTTTATAAGTACGAAGGGTTTACATAACTAAGGGATTTGTGTTTATGGAACTGGATCCCTTGTTGACAAAGGATTTCTCTACAGCTCCCTTGTGCGTTGTCTGTCTCGCGTGGGTTATATTACACGGTCGTTATGGCTAAGGTCTGGTCTTATTTTCATTTTGATGTTGGTCGTAGGTCCAGCTATCACGTAGCACATAACAGTTAAAAGAGATCTGATGATTACCATCCCAACATCAAATCTTTATGAGTGCAATTGTACATTAGTACTTTTCCCGAACGATTTGCATCCTCTGTTACCGCGTTAAAAGTAGATCCATTTACCTGTACATAACAAGAATATGATCTAATAAATTAAGACCAAACGGGCCACCAGGTACCTCATATTATGCCTGGGAGGTCACTGCGCGTTCTATAGACAATCTACCCATAACTCGAACCATATCGTTCTCTGAAGGTCCATAACAGGTTATGAACATGTAATAACTTTACATCCCTCTATGCTGTTCTCTTGGCCTGTACTGATTACTACTGGGGGCTCACGGTGACCGAGAAACTCCCCGTTGCGGCTGCAGAAACATGAAGTAAACAAGACTGATTAGTTGCGTAGTATTGAATCGCTTCTTAGCGTCTGTCAACAGAACCAGACGTGCAGACGGACGCAATTGCAAGGAGATGAAGCTGCAATGGTCGGGTCTTCTGCAATATCATGAATGCTAATCAAGTGAACACACTAGTGAGGCTTCATTGTGTGACTTGCTTGAATGCGAAATCTGAAATCAAATGACATGAAACTTCCTTTGTGATATGTTAGATGAAATGAAATGCATTTAATTGATATCTCATTTCACTGAATATTTCTATCAGCAACGGTGTGCTTTCTCTCTCTCTCTCTCTCTCTCTCTCTCTCTCTCTCTCTCTCTCTCTCTCTCTCTCTCTCTCTCTCTCTCTCTCTCTCTCTCTCTCTCTCTCTCTTCTCCCCCCCCCCCCTCTCTCTCTCTCTCTCTCTCTCTCTCTCTCTCTCTCTCTCTCTCTCTCTCTCTCTCTCTCTCTCTCTCTCTCTCTCTCTCTCTCTCTCTCTCTCTCTCTCTCCATCCTTCTATTTACTAATACCTCGCCCCTTTCATCCACTTATCATTTCATTTATCTCTCTATTAACTTTTCTTTCTATCGTATGTTCATTTTCCAACAAGACCTCCACTTCTCTCTAAATAGCTATGGAACGCCAGGATTTATTACACAGCATAAAAGACATATGCACATCAGGTTATTACTACTCATTGCTGATGCTGCTAGTAATACGGCCAGCGCTAGTACTACTAATAATTTTTGCTTTGTATGTTATCATTACTATTCGAATTATAAACTATCCGGTCTGCTTGTTCATTGCGCCGCTGTTCAATGAAGAACAGGTTAAATGTAGAAATAGATAAATAAATAAATAAATACACAAACAAATTTCTTAATT
>NC_061826.1:11122874-11127874 GCF_019202785.1 Penaeus chinensis | reverse complement strand
TGTTATCTTCGAGTTTCGAAGGAATAAAGGCAATCAAGGACTGATATAAGAGGTTTGATATGACGGCCACCAGCGAGCGCTCCCTACTCGTGATAATATCCGATGATCCCTTAAAATCCTGAAGAGAGAGGCAGAGGGGAGACTTAGGGGTCGCCGGGACAAATACTTCACGCCATTAAACCGCTACTGTTATAATGATGGAAGGGGAAGAGGCAGGGAGGGGGAAGGGAGGAGGAAATACGAAGGGGGAGGGAGACAGGGAATGGGAAAGGGGCAGGGTGGAAGAGGAAGGGGAGGGAGGGGAGGGAGGAAGAAGCAGGGACGGGGTGAGAGGGGAGGGAGTAAAAGGCACGGAGGGGGGAGGAGAATGGGGATGGGAAGGGGAGGAAGAGGGGAGGAGAAAGGGGATGGGAAGGGGAGGGAGGGGAGAGAGGAAGAGGCACGGAGGGGGAAGGAAACAGGGGGAGGGTGGAAGAGGAAGGGAAGGGAGGGGAGGGTGGAAGAGGAAGGGAAGGGAGGGGAGGTTGGAAGAGGCAGGGCAGGGAGGGGAGGGAGGAACAGGCAGGGACGGGGAGGGAGGGAAGGGAGGAAGAGGCAGGGAGGGGTAGGGAGGAAGGGGACGAGGAGGGTTAGGGAGAAAAGGGAGGGAGGGAGGGAGAGAGAGGGACGAGGAGGGAGGGGAGGGAGGAAGTGGCACGCCATTAAACCGCTACTGTTATAATGATGGAAGGGGAAGAGGCAGGGAGGGGGAAGGGAGGAGGAAATACGGAGGGGGAGGGAGAAAGGGAATGGGAAAGGGGCAGGGTGGAAGAGGAAGGGGAGGGAGGGGAGGGAGGAAGAAGCAGGGACGGGGTGAGAGGGGAGGGAGTAAAAGGCACGGAGGGGGGAGGAGAATGGGGATGGGAAGGGGAGGAAGAGGGGAGGAGAAAGGGGATGGGAAGGGGAGGGAGGGGAGAGAGGAAGAGGCACGGAGGGGGAAGGAAACAGGGGGAGGGTGGAAGAGGAAGGGAAGGGAGGGGAGGGTGGAAGAGGAAGGGAAGGGAGGGGAGGTTGGAAGAGGCAGGGCAGGGAGGGGAGGGAGGAACAGGCAGGGACGGGGAGGGAGGGAAGGGAGGAAGAGGCAGGGAGGGGTAGGGAGGAAGGGGACGAGGAGGGTTAGGGAGAAAAGGGAGGGAGGGAGGGAGAGAGAGGGACGAGGAGGGAGGGGAGGGAGGAAGTGGCAGGGAAGGGGAGGGAGGAAAGGACGGAGAGGGAGAGAGAGGAAGAGATAAGGAGGGGGGGGGAAGAAGGGGACGGGGAGAGAGAGGAGGGGGGGAGAGTAGTGGAAGAGGGAGAGAGAGAGAGAGAGAAAGGGAGAAGCCCAATTACCAATGAAAGAAGATAAAAAAGAATGAAAAACTAGTCGAAGTGAGCTCTATCCTCGGCGTAAATCAACGGGAATCGATCGCCACTTTAGGGGAGATTGCTGTCTGTGATAGATTAGAGGGGAATAGGGCCTTGCATGTTAAAGGCGAGGATGAGAGATGCATGTTGATTGACTCTGCTTGTGGGAAGCATTTTAATGATTGATAAATGCAAGGAGGATTGGGATCATCTTTTATGCATCAATTTGTACATAGACTTTAAACAAAGTCTAAGCTTGGGAAAACAAAGGATGCAAACAACTACCTACCCGTCTATCTGTCTCTATATCTGTATCTTTATTTGTGTAAGTACATATTTCCTCTTTTAAACATAGTAATATCACCGTCATCATCAATTTTGATACCATTGTTAGTTGCCAAGCAGGAGAAATATTTTTGGCAAAAAAATATTATCACTCACTGCAGGAATTAGTGAAGAAGAGGAAGCGATATAATATACAATATTCAACTATACATTTTTTTCACGGAACAAAATGATACGATATTTATAGCCTAATATCCTGAGGTGAGATGTGAGCAATAAAAAAAATATTCATTTAATGCCAAAAACGAATATGGAATAAACATCCTTGCCATGTATTAAATATATATTTATGAATACATAATTCCCTTGCCCTACCTCTGAATAAGTCTGTGACACCTGTTCTGAAATCGAAGTGAAAAATCCAAAAGTGTAAAATATGTTTAGAATGTAATAAAGCTTTATCTGAAATTCTTTGTCAGGAAAAAAAAAAAAAAAAAAAAAAAAAAAAAGTCAGAAAAGGCTGATTTTTTTTTTTGTTTTTGTTTTTTCTGAACGGAATAAATTTCTGTTCTTTTCGTTTTTCCCTCTCGGTCTGACTCTGTCCCGCTTCCTCTTTATCGCGCTTGCAGCGTCTTCCTGTTTTTTTTCTTCTATTTTTGATGATTTTGAATATTGCGAGGACATATTGCTATAAGGGAAAAAAGAAGAAAATAAAAGAAATATAAGAAAAAGAAGAAAGAAGAAGAAGAAGCAGAAAAGGATGAAGAAAAGAAGAAGAAGAAGCAGAAAAGGATGAAGAAAAGAAAGAAGAAGAAGCAAAAAAAGGATAAAGAAGGGAAGCAGATGGTGATGATGATGCAGAAAAGACATGAATATGAATGAACATCTTCACAATACACGAGCTGTATGTAACCGGTTTCTTATTATATTACATGTATATCTGACGAATATATAATCGAAGCCGGTTAAATACATCTCTAGTAATGTGAACACACTCATTCTCATTTATACCTTTTTATTTGAATGATGATGATGAAGAGAAAGAAGAAAAAAGTAAGAAAAAGAAGAGGAAGAAGAAGAAGAAGGAGAAAGATAAAGAAACATATTAAACTAAGAAGTATGAAGACAAGTGATGAAAAAGTAGTATCAAAGTTAACGGACCTAATCATCACGGGGCGGAAAAAGTTAGGGTAAGGGACCAGACCCCAAATAGGCTAAATGGGTTTTATCGACATTTATTAATAAGCCTACATTGCTCATCAGCAGTCTATTTATCTTTACCATATATGTATTTTTTGTATTTTTTATCGCCTTTTTAATGTACATTTTGTTTTGTTTGATTTGCTGGCTTGATCACGTTTTATTGATAAGATTACATTGCCATAAAACTATATATATATATATATATATATATATATATATATATATATATATATATATATATATATATATATATACATGTATATATATGTACATATATATACCTTGTTTCTATCGTCTATTTGCTAGGTATATTCAATTTGTCTTGTCTGATTCACCATGTTTCCGTACAAGTTATATCTGGTTTAATGCCCCTGCGTTTAAGCTAACACCTTCTCTACAAAGTTGACCTATAATCCCTCCTTAAATTTTACTATACTGGTAAAAAGAGAGAATATTATAGCTAAGAAAAACAAGGTAATTTTATGGACTCGGTAACCAAAATACACGATTTTTTTATGACTAATTTACTTAGGGGAAAGTAAACAGAGCTAGGTCGTGGGTTGAGCCCCTGTTTACTTGTATTTACCAGTTGTTAATAACTAACATACAGTGACAATATTGACCATATATTGCAGTTTTAGGATGACTTTTTTAAAACCAAAAGACCCCTTTTTCGTTACACCAGGGGATACAAAGGCAAATCTAATGAACACCTGCATTTGGTAGACTGCATGTATTGTCAGTGTGTTTTGTGTTGGTGATGAAGAAGGGATGAAAATGGCCCTAGATATATTATATTTGTTTGAATCAATCTGATTGTTTCCTTGTCTCGTCCCTCTTCCCCCCAACTGGATCCCGAAGGAGGAAGAGGTGAAAAGGAAGATGAGGGAGGAAGAAGGAGAAAGGGGTAAGGACTGAAGAAAGGTGAGAAAGAAGGGGGAAGAGGACAGGATATGGACGAAGGGGAAGGAAGAGAGGGAAAGGCCAGGGGATAAGGGAAGGGGGGGGGGGGGAGTAAGGGATGGAGAAAGGGAAGGGGAGAATGGGGAAGGAGGAAGGGGATGGACGAAGGGGAAAAGGACAAGAGGGGAGAGAGGAAGAAAAGGAGAGGATAGTAATAATAATCATGATAATAATAATAATGAAGAGAAAAGGGTGGAAGGAACAAGAGATTTGTAAGAAAGAAGGGAAAAAGAGTTGAGGAATGGGAGAAAGGAGAGGAAAATCGGGGGATAGACAAAGGAAGAAGGGGAAAGAGGATAGGGGATGAGGGAAAGGGGGGAGGGATGGGAGCTGGAAGAGGGGAGATAGGGAGCCAGAAGGGAATTAAGGGGGAGAGGGAAGGGGATGGATAAAGGGTGGGGGAGGGTAGAGATTATGGTATGGGGAAGGGGGTGGGTAGGCGTGGCAGCAAGTGGGCTCAGTGCCAGCTCCCATTGTCTAGAGTGCCAGGAGTACTGCCAGTAATTGTTTTATGTCCCATAACGAATAGAAGATACAGATCACTCTAGCGGAGAAGCACAATTCTCTACATATATATTTTTGTTTTCTTTAGTTTTTTATTTTTTATCCTAGTACTCTCTATTGATTTATTTATTCCTTTTTTTTCAACCAAAACACTTCCCTCTTATTGTCTATCTTGATGTTTGAATGTCTTTGTGAGCGTCCAACGGCGTGGTCGGATTCATGTTTCTGTGGACACAACTCTTTATATCAAAGTATCTCTTCATTTATTTATGTGGACTCTTTTGCCGTCTCTGAGACCTTGTACACACACACACACACACACACACACACACACATACACACACACATATATATATATATATATATATATATATGTGTGTGTGTGTGTGTGTGTGTGTGTGTGTGTGTGTGTGTGTGTGTGTGTATATATATATATATATATATATATATATATATATATATATTGATATTTGTGTGTTCTCGTGTGTTTATATATATATATATATATATATATATATATATACATATATATATATATATATATATATATATACACACACACACAAACACACGAGAACACACAAATATCAATACATAAATAAAATAAAACTACGAGAAAATAGACAGAGAAACAAAAAAAGGAGAGGAGACAAAAAGTCCAA
>NC_061826.1:11060374-11062874 GCF_019202785.1 Penaeus chinensis | reverse complement strand
GGAGAGAGAGAGAGAGAGAGAGAGGAGAAGGGAAGGGGGAGGGGTGATAGAGGAAAACATGGGAAGGGAGAGGGAAGATGGAAGAGGAAAAGAGGGGAGGGGAGGGAAGGGGGAGATGAAAGAGGAAAACATGGGATGGGGAGGGGAAGAAGAGGGGAAAATGGAAGAGAAAAAGAAGGGAAAGGAAGGGGAATGGGGGAAGAGGAAATGAGGGGAGGAGAGGGGAGGGGAAGAGGAAAACATGTGATGGGGAGGGGAGGGGGGGAGGGGGAGGGGAAGATGAGAGAGAGAGAGAGAGAGAGGGGAAGGGGAAGATAAGAGAGAGAGAGAGAGGGGAAGGGAAGGGGGGGGGGTGGAGGAGAAAACGAGGGGATAGGGAGAAGAAGAGGAGGGAGATAAGGATAATGGATAGAAGATGGGAGATTGATGGAAGGGGAAAAGGTAGATGGAAAATAAAAAGATAAAAGGGGAGGGGGAGATAGAAAATAAAAAGAGGGAAAAGGAAGGGCAGCAGGAAGAGGAAAAGAGGGAAATAGAGGAGGAGATAGTTGAGGAAAAGGGAGGGGGGAGTTTGAATGAGAAAAAGAAAGAAGAGGAAAGAATGGAACGGGAGGGGGGGATTTAAAAAGAAAGGAAAGAAGAGGAGAAGATGGAAGAAGAGAAAGAGAGAGTGAGGGGGAGGGAGAGACAGACAGACAGACAGACAGGCTGATAGACAGAGAGACAAACGAACAGACATACATACATACATACAGACAGACAGACTGGCAGACAAACAGACAGACAATATAGACAGACAGACAAACAGACAGACAGACCGTCAGACAAACAGACTAACAGACCTTCATGGATGGGAGGAAAAAATCGAAAGCTGAAAACACGGAAGAAGAGAACGGGGAAGAAGCAACAGTACAAAAATAATAATAATAATGAAATAGTATAAATAAAAACACATCAAAAGGAATAAACAAGCGGAATGATAAAAGAGAGAGATGGGGGGAAGAGAGGGAGGGAAGGAGAGAGGAAGGGGAAGGAGGGAGGGAGTGAGAGTGAAAGGGTGAAAAGAGTGAAAAAAGAGAAAGAGAGAGAGAGAGAGAGAGACAGAAACGGGGATAGACACAGAGACAGAAACAGAGACAACGAGAGAGAGACAGAGAAATAGAGAAAGACAAATCAAGAATAAAAGAAAAGGGAAATGTCTTGATCCGCGACCGGCAATGCCAAACAAAAAAGAAGGGGGAAACTATTAAAGTCGAACACCATTTAAACCAAGTCAGATGAAGAAGCAGCAGTCCGGTCTGGAAACACCCACTGTTGCTAAGGCTGGAGAGAAACCTTTCAGACGATCTCTATTGCTGTAACCCGAATAGATGAAAACAAATAAAAGAGGGAGAGAGGGGAAAGGGGGAAGAGGGGAAAAGAGAGAAAGAGAGAGAGAGAGAGAGAAGAGAGAGAGAGGAGAGATAGAGAGGAGAGAGAGAAGAGAGAAAGAGAGAGAAAGAGAGAGAGAAGAGAGAGAGAGAGAGAAGAGAGGGGGGGGGGGGGCCCGGGGGTGAGAGAGAGAAAAGGAAAGGAAGGGATTAAGAAACACAGGCAGATAGATAGATAGACTGAAAGACTAAGACGTGCATACAGATATACCAATCGACAGATTTTTCAATATACAAAAAAATTTTAAATTACCGGAGAGAGAGACAAGAAGTACAAAAGAAAGAGAGAGATAGAGAGAGAGAGAGAGAGAGAGAGAGAGAGAGAGAGAGAGAGAGAGAGAAGGGAGGGATGTGAGATACGAAGAACAATTATTATCAAAAGAACATAGATGGACAAATAGATAGCCAGACAGATAGATAGAATGAAAGCCAAATTTTTTAGATGTGCTTTAAAAACCGATAAAAAAGTATATTCAATACATGCATAGAAAGTTATAGTGACAAAGAGAGAGAGAGAAACAAACAGACAGACAGAGAGACAGAGACCACAGAAAGAGAGAGAAATCAAGAGGGGAAAAAGAGAAAGAGTCGACTCTCAAGTGACAAAACAGTAAAATTAGAATAAAAAAGAGAAAGGAAGAGAGAGAATCAGAGACAGAAAAGAGACAGAACAAGACGAGAGAAACGATGAGAAAAAGATTTCCCCAAGTAAAAAAAAAAAGAGAAAAAATGAGAATAAAAAAGAAGAAAAGAAAAGAGAGCTGAGAACCGGCCCCCCCCAAGGGCCCCTTTTGAGCATAAAAAACCGAACCCCCTAATTTCCTCCAATCTAACCAAAAAAAGGCCCCAAAAAATAAAATCATGTGTACCTGAAATTCCTTCCGTCACCGGGAGGGGGGGGGGGCCCCCTAAACCCCCCCGGTTTTCCCACATACGCGTAAGCGGCGCGGATGGAGGGGGAAAGTCCCCGCGATGAGGAAGGTGACTGTGTGAGAGAGAGAGAGATTGGTAGAAGCTGAGAGAGAGAGAGGAAGGTGACTGTGTGAGAGAGATTGGTAGAAGCTGGATGC
>NC_061826.1:11045374-11050374 GCF_019202785.1 Penaeus chinensis | reverse complement strand
TTCATTATTCTTTCATAGCGCCAGAATGACTTGGAATAAGTTACGCCCTCGGGCATTTTCCCGTTTTTTTTTTCTTCTGTTTTTTTTTTTTTTTTTTTTCTTTCTTTCTTTCTTTCTCTGTCTCTCTGTCTCTCTTTGTCTCTGTCTCTCTCTCTCTTCCTCTCTCTCTCTCTGTGTCTCTCCCTGTATCTTTCTCTCTCTCTCTCTCTATCTATCTATCTATCTATCTATCTATCTATCTATCTATCTATCTCTTTCTCTCTCTCTCTCTTTATCTATCTATCTATCTATCTATCTATCTATCTATCTATCTATCTATCTCTTTTGTTCTGATTCTTGTTCTTGTTCTTCTTCATTTCTTCTTTTTTTTAAATTTTACAACTAGTTCTTCCGGATTGTTTCCCTTTTTTTATTATTTTTTTTGATTGGGGGTTAGGAGGTTCTTATCTAATTTCCATACGTAAATAACTGAAGTCTCACGCTTGGTAAATGAAATATATAAAGCTTCGGTGAAATATAATAATTATTCAAAGATGTTCGCGGCAACTCTTTCCAAGAAGAAAAAATAAATTATTATTTTTTCTGCTTCTACCCTTTCCTTGTTCTTCGCTGGAGGATAGTGATATAACTTTAAATTCTGTTTAAGAAATGTTCTATTAGAGAGGAAAGTTTAATTTTCTCTTTTCCCTTCCCTTGTTAAAGCCACTATTTTTGGTTCATATTACAAATATATATCCTTCAAGTAATATGTATTTTTTTATCTTCTATCTTCATTATTTTTTTATTTTTTTTATCATCTTCCGTTATCGATATTTTTTTCTTCTTCTTTATCTAATCGTCACATTTTCCTCATTTCTTTATCTCTTACAATTTCTCGTTCTTTTCTCGTTTTCTCTACCTCTCTGTCTTTCTATCTATCTATCTCTATGTATTTAGCAATCTCTGTCTATCTATCTGTCTGCCTGTCTGTCTGTTCTCTTACTCTCCTTTCCCCCCTCCTTTCTCTCCCTCTCTCCCTTCTTCCTTTATTTTTTCTCCCTTTTTTTCTCCCTTACTCTCCTTTCAAATTCCGTCTCTCGCTTCTCCCTATCCATTCCTCCTCTCTTCCTCCTTACTCCCTCTCCTACCTACGTCTCTCCCTTGCCGTCCCTCCCTCCTCCTTCTCTCCTCGCCTATTATCCTCTTCGTCTTCCTTCCTTTCTCCCTCTCTCTATCCTTCTCTTCTCCCTCTCTCCTCTCCTATTATCCTCTTCGTCTTCCTTCCTTTCTCCCTCTCTCTATCGCTCTCTTCTCCCTCTCTCCTACCCTCCTCTCCTTTTCTCCCTCACTCATTACCTTCCTCTCACTTTTCCCCTCCCCTCTCCCTCCTTTCCCTCCCTCTCTCCTCCCCTCCCTTCTCCCGCTCTCCTTCCCTTCTTCCTCCCTCTCATCCATCCTTCTCCCTCCCTCCCATCCCTTTCCTCCCAATCTCCCTTCCCATCCCACTATCCCTCCCTTCCCTCCCTTCCTTCTCCCTCCCTCCTTCTCCCTCCTTCCTTCTCCCTCCTTCCTTCTCCCTCCCTCCTTCTCTCCCTTCACTCCCATCCCTCCCACCCTCCTACCCCTCTCTCTTTCTCCCCACCCACTGGTCTCCCCACCCTTCTTCCCTCCCTCCCTCCCTCCCTCTCTTCCTTCCCTACCTCCAGTCCACTTTCCTCGCCATCTCATCCGCTCACTTCCCTCCCCTTCCATTCCCTTCCCTTCCCTTCCCTTCCCGAGGATATCCGGGAGGAGGGAAGCAGAGGTACAACCATTACGTGTTCGCCGGATAAAGGTCTGTGACGCATCAAATACCTTTATATCAGAAGGCTTGTTGTCTGTGGGATTGTGTTTGTTTGTTTTTTGTCTTGAGTTTCTGTGTCTTTGTCTTTGTCTGTGTTTGTTTTTTGTCTTTGTGCTTGTTAATTTTCTTTGTTTTTCGGTTTGTTCTTGTTTTTTGTGCGTGTCTTTGTCTTTGTTTGTTGTCTTTGTCTGCGTTTGTCTTTGTTATTTTTTCTGTGTCTTTCTCTTTGCTTTTTCTATCTTTGTTTTACCTGTCTTCATATCTTTATCTTTCATTATATGTTTTCTTTTTTATTATGCATGTACACGTATATTCACCTATTTCTCTATTTATCTGATTATTTGTTTCAACATTCTCTCGTTTGTTTATTTTCATATCGTTTTAATTCACTTATTCGACACTTGATTAATATATTCATATGTTTTTTAATGTACATATGCATGTTTTTATTCATTTAACTTTTGATTAACTTACCATTTTGTTTATTCATCCGATAATTTATCTTACTTATTTCCTAACTCAACCACCGTTCTATTTACTAACTTATTCATCTCTTCCTCATCGACTTATCGATCCCCTTCCTACCATCACATTCATTCATTTGCAAATTTATTTCCATCATTTTCCTTCTCTTCAAATCCGCTCATCTCCGAGTCGTGATGCTGACACCGAAAACCAGGTTGTGTGATGCTCTTGGGATGCTGCAATCTCCTCTCCTCTCTCTTCGTTCCTTCGCTGCTAACGACGGAAACGTAAATCAGATGAGAACAAAAGTCTGATCGTAAAGGGGGGGGGGGAGGGAGGGAGTAGGAGAGAGGAGGGCATGGAAGGGAGGGAGGGAGAGAGGGAGTGGGAGAGAGGAGGGCATGGAAGGGAGGGAGGTAGGGAGGGAGTGGGAGAGAGGAGGGTATGAAAGGAAGGGAGAGAGGGAGGGAGGGAGTGGGAGAGAGGAAGGCATGAAATGGAGGGAGAGAGGGAGGGTGCGGGCGAGAGGAGGGCATGAAAGGGAGGGAGACAGGGAGGGAGTGGGAGAGAGGAGGGCATGGAAGGGAGGGAGAGAGGGAGGGAGGAAGGAAAGGGTTAGAGAGAGAAAAAGAAGAGGGGGGGAGGTAGGAAGAGATTGGGAGAGAGAAGGGTGTGGAAGGGAGGAAGGGAGGAAGGGATGGGGACAAGGGAGGAGAAAAGTAAGCAAGGGTTTGAGACATAGCGGGAGGGAAGGAGGGAGAGAGGGAGGAACGGTGGGGGGTAAAAAGATAGGGGAGAGAAAGAGGAAGAGATTGATAGATCGATAGATAGACAGACAGACAGATGGAGAAAGAGAGAGAGAGAGAGAGAGAGAGAGAGAGAGAGAGAGAGAGAGAGAGAGAGAGAGAGAAAGAGAAAGAGAAAGAGAGAGAGAGAGAGAGAGAGAGAGAGAGAGAGAGAGAGAGAGAAAGAGAAAGAGAGAGAGAGAGAGAGAGAGAGAGAGAGAGAGAGAGAGAGAGAGAGAGAGAGAGAGAGAGAGAGAGAATCACAGCAAATCATAACTTTTGCACCTGACTCAAACGGTACAGGACAACGAACAGAACCAATCAACAGTAAAACAAAAACAAAAAAGAAGAAAACGCCTATTCCCTGAACAAAAAAGAAAAAAAAAAGAAAAGAAAAGACAAAAAAACAAAAAAACATCCCGCCAACAGCAACCTCTCACAACACACGAGAATCTCAACTCGTCCGAAAGCGTTCAGTTAGAGTCAACAAAGCGAGCGCTTAAGAGAGGCGTACATTATCAGTGACAATTTCACGAGCGGGTTCACAATAACTTCGCCGCCCGCCGCCATCCCTTCTCATAACTGTCTACGTAGAGAAGTTACGTCCCGAACCATCGCTATGATAAAGAGCAGCGGATTAAGGATGCATTTATATGTGGGCTGCGTATCTGAATCTGTTCACTTCCATCGCTGGCGAAGGGAGAGGTGAAGGGGCGGGGAGGCGAGATGGGGAATTGGCAGGAAGGAGACGAAGGCTGTTTTGATGCTGTTGTATTTCTCGTTGTTACTGTTGTTGTTGTTGCTGCTGCGGTTGTGGTTTTGATGTTGCATCCGGTGTTGCTGTTGTATTGTTGTTGTTTTGATATTGCACCTGGTGTTGGTGTTGTTGTTGTTCTTATTTTGTTGTTTTAATGTTGCATCTGGTGTTGTTCTTGCTGCTGCTGCTGCTGTTGTTTTGATGTTGCATCCGGTGTTGCTGTTGTTTTGTTGTTGTTTTGATATTGCACCTGGTGTTGGTGTTGTTGTTGTTCTTTTTTGTTGTTTTAATGTTGCATCTGGTGTTGTTGTTGTTTGTTGTCATTGTTGTTTTGATGTTGCATTTGGTGTTGTCGTTGTTGTTCTGTTGTTATATTGCTGTTGTAGTTGTTGTTACTCTTTTAAGTAGACTGGAGGTAGGGAGCATTAGTAAATGAATAGTGGTACCATAAGTTTGACTAACAACGGTAGACAGTATCAAGCGCTTACACATAAACACGACAAGAAGGAATGTAGAGAGAGAGGGAAAATACACACACAACATGTACATGCATACATACCTACATACACAGATATATGTGTGTCTGTGTGTGCGTGTGTGTAAGGACCTTTTTTAGCTCTTCCCTTCAACAAGAATCAATTCTTTTGATTAGCGCATTTGTCTTTGTCTTCATATATTTACTCTATAGGTATCTAAGAGAGTGAGAGACAGACAGACAGACAGACAGACAGTCAGGCAGACAGGTAGACAGACAAACGGACAAATCACTTGCATTTGTCTATTTCTTGAGTTGTTGAACTAGATATCAGCTTTAGGTTTCGGTCATATGCAGAACTCATGAGAGAGAGGAGGAGGAGAAGGAGGCGGTGGAAGAGAAATAAAAAGAAAGAGAGAGAGAGAGGGATAGAGAGAGAGAGAGAGAGAGAGAGAAGAGAGAGAGAGAGAGAGAGAGAGAGAGAGAGAGAGAGAGAGAGAGAGAGAGAGAGAGAGAGAGAGACAGACACACAGACAGACAGACAGACAGAGACAGAGGCAGAGACACAGGCTTACAGACAGACAGACAGAGACAGAGGCAGAGTCACAGGCACACAGACAGACAGACAGAGACAGAGGCAGAGAGACAGGCACATAAACAGACAGACCAAGAAATGGCTAAGCAGATATATGCATG
>NC_061826.1:11027874-11040374 GCF_019202785.1 Penaeus chinensis | reverse complement strand
TATTTACTTATTATTTGTATGAAGAGGAATTCATGAAGTGTTCGAAACGTCACGATTTATTTTCATTTCTTACTGTCGCTGTTTTCCTTTTCATACATTTCTCTTTATCTATCCATCTATCTCACACACTCTTTGTGCGTGTGTGCCATGGACGTTCGAGACCAATTACAATCGCATCCACATTAAACAAAGGGTTCTACAGCATATCCAGGATTTCAGAGAAATCGTCACCTCCCTTTTTGTCGAATGGAATCAATTTCAGCTTTGATGGTCGCCTCTCCTCCCCACCCCTTTTTCTAACCCCCCTCCCCCCCAGGTGAGGCATTTGATACAAGCAAGAGTTGAGGGGAAGCTATAGCTTTTGATACCATTAACACCCGGTCCTCCATCCCTTCACAGCGACAGTGGAGGCGTTTCGCGGAGGCAGAAGAGGCACTCGTCAAAGGCCTCGTTCGCGACCTGGTTATTAAGATGATTCTTGAACGCAGCCGAGTATTGCGTGGTTGGCTTTGAAGTTTCGCGGTGATTGAATTCGAGAGGGATTTTCTCCCTTTTTTCTCTCTCTCTCCCTCTCTCTATCTCTCTTTCTCTCTCTCTTGTTTCTCCTTCTCTCTCGACTTTTTTTTTTTTTTTTTTTTTTTAAGCAAGGAGGGTCTAGCGTTTCATGTTACATGGATTGCGAGTATTGAAATTAAGCTGCGTGTGTGTATGTATTTCCGTGAATGTGCAATTTCATTTGTATGGGGGGAATTTTTGTTTCTGCCGGAAATGTGTTTGCTTTTATTCATATAGAGAGACGGACAGATAGACTAACAGGTAAATAGATGATTTGCCAAATACTTAGATAAAGATACATATATAAACAGACACACACACACATATATATTTATATATATGTTTATTTATATATATATATATATATATATATATATATATATATATATATATATATATATATATATATATATATATATATATGTATATATATATATATATATATATATATACATACATATATATATATATATATATATATATATATATATATAAGCATAATACTCTATATTTCGTATAAAATACATAGAAGGCTGTAATCTAGACATAGATGTGAACAATGAAAAGAAACTCAAAAGTGCAGAAATACGTAACATAGAACTAAAAACGAAAGATAAAAATAATAATGCCATGCAGAACGCAGAAGTCGTTATAAATATCTGTATATATGTAGATGTTCACACATTCACACACTCACACACTCACACACTCTCTCTCTCACACACACACACACACACACACACACACACACACACACACACACACACACACACACACACACACACACACACACACATTTGTATAAGTATTTGTATAAGTATATACATACATACATACATACATACATACATACATACATACATACATACATACATACACTACACACACACACACATATATATATATATATATATATATATATATATATATATTGCAGGTATTGAAATTAAGCTGCGTATGTGTATGTATTTCCGTTAATGTGCACTTCCTTTTTTTTTTTTTTTTTTTTTTTTTTTTAAAGAGATGTGCTTGCTTATATTAATTTTATTTGTTGTTGTTGGATTGTTGTTGGATAAAGTTTTGTCTCTCTTAGAAAAGCGATTACTTTACTTACTATTTTTTCATCATCTGCTATAAGGTTTGATGTTGTAAATTCTAGGTTTTTGATTCGAAAGTAATTTTTGAGGTTTGTTCTATTATTGTTGTATTTCTGGAATGTTGCTAATATATGGGTTATTGTAAGGTTGATGTCGCAGTCAGGGCATCGTAGAGGAAAGTTCTTCTCAATATAGGGAGTGAGTTGCGTCAGTCTTGTTGCGTTGACCCTACGGCGGGCCAACACCACCTCATCCCTTCTTTCTTTTCTGTAGGATGTATACCACGGTTCTATTGTGGTTTTAATTTTATTATTTATTTGTAGGTTAGTCCACTCACTTTGCCACAGGAGATGTCCAGATTGCCAGTTGACCCGGCTAATTTGTCAGCCTGTTCATTGCCATGGATACCAGAGTGGCCTGGTACCAATATTAGCTTGATTGATTTGTTGGCACCATGTAGCTTACGAATGATATTACCCAGTAGTTCATTTTTAGTGTTTTCTAAGGATTTAATAGCTTTAAGTGAACTTAATGAATCAGAAAAAATAACTATTATATCGTGGGTCGTCGATAGTGCAAAATCGATAGCTTTATCAATGGCAAAAAGTTCGGCAAGAAATATCGATGTATGATTCGGCGGTCGAAACTTCAATTGACATTCAGTCGACCATACACCCGGACCCATACCCTGATTTGTCTTCATGAATATGAAAAAAAAATAAAGATCTCTATGAACCGCTGGCGTACCTCCACCTCCGGCGCCATGGCCTTGGTTGATTAAAGTCAGGCTTCCATGATTGAAAAGTTGGAGGTTTCCCATGGCGCTGTGTTTGACTGAACCAGGGTATCGATGGTCGAGAGATCTATACCGACTTTCTCGACGAGATCGTGGAGTCGCGTGGCAAAAGGCCTAATACCTCCAACGCCGCTAAGGTGACTCGGCTATCGAAAGATGTTTTAATCTTATTTACTTTATTGACAGTGGACCAAACCTCTGATATTTTTGTATTACAATTTATTGTAGAGACGAAGCTTCGCCAGGAGTCTCTTTTTGCTTTTCTAATTATTCTACGAGCCCTAGCTCTTGCCAGTTTGTAATTGCAAAAGTTCCCATTATTGATGTTATTTTTGAAAAGCCTTATTGCGTCGGCACAGCGCCCTGCGGCAATCTGGTGTACACCATGGAACTCTATGCTTAACGCTATCTGTGGAAGTTTTAGGAATGGATAGCAAAGCTGCTTCTAAAATCGAATTCTGAATATTGTTTACTTTATCATCGATGGTTTCTCCTACAAGTTCGAGCTTGACGCTCCTTGTGAAGGCGACCCAGTCTGCTCTTTTTTACGTTAAATTTAGGTACTGAAGGCGTTCTTGCTGTATCAATTAAAATAGGAAGGTGATCGCTTCCCAACGAGTCGTCAATGGTGTGCCACAGGCACTTGGCTGCAATTGATGAAGAGACCAGTGATAAGTCAATAATGCTCAAATTACCGGTATTATCGTCCACCCGTGTCGGACTACCATCGTTCAGAAGGACCAGATCAGAATCATTAATAAACTTAATTACTTGCTCACTACTACCATCCGTCCGCTGGGAACCCCATAATGTATGATGAGCATTAAAATCGCCCAAAATTAATTTATTTTATGGCAGACGATCCTGAAGAGCAAAAAGCTCATCATATATTACCACTTTATCAGGGGAACAATAAATTGAACATGTAGTCAGATATGTGTTATTAATTTTTACTTTGCATGCGACAAATTCCAAAGTAGAAGCAATAGTCACTTCAGTGAAAGGGAGGCTTTTGTGGATGTACATGGCCACCCCCTATCTACGAGGTGTGGTAAGTATGTTTCTTGTAGAACTATAATATCAGGAGCATAGGACGAGGCTAATAATTTAGGGTCATTTATTTAGATCTAGAACTTCGACAGTTCCTTTGTATAATGGTTAACGCGAAGATTACGTTTAATGGGGTTTGGAAGTGCCTTGTCCGCCAGTTTTAATTTTCTTTATCTAGGAGGGAGGTTCTTCGTCCTCTCCCTCGCTACCCTGGGGCCTCCCATGGGTATTTTTGGAGACAGTAGCCTCCATGTCCTGCGTCTCGCTGCCAGGGAGACGCCCGGTGGAGGATGATCTGTTTCGAGAAACAGACCAAATACCAGGCGAAGGCCTAGTAGGAGCCGCTTGGACGAGAAGGAGCGATTCAGATTGTGTTTTGGTATCATCCTCCTTATGATGCTGCTGCTTTTGCTGGATTGATTCAGCAATTTGTTGAATTGTATGTTTCAATTCTTTAATTTGACTCATTAATTAACCGTTTCCTTTAGCATTAGCTGCAAGTACCTGACTGATGCCGTTTGCACTGGAAGTGTTGTTAGTTGCTGCTGAAGCGTAGGAAGTATTGGGTTTGCTGGTCAAACCTTCAACTTTCCTTTTGGCTTCAAGGTAACTAACAGCATGCCCTCTCATGTATGCTGTTAATCTTCTACGATTGCTTGGTGTTTCTTTATGAAGGTTGAGGGTGAAGAAAACACCGATGAAAACTAAAGTAGGTTCATTGGAGATCAGCTCTGACAAAATAAATACGGAACTCTTCCTGTTCCTCTGCCCCACACGCCAGGCTCCGTCTGCGACTGTCTACTGCAAGACGTGTGACTACAGAGACAAACTAAAATGTTGTACTCTATAACATACAGAGATTCTCACTCTTTCATATAGGTGATATGCTACATATAATATAAACTAAACATAATGTTCTATATTTCACATGGTAGAACATATTACACAAAAGGAAGAGTATAATATATAATCACATAATTATCACTAACTACGTACGATAATAATGTCATCACAATACGTATGCACTGGCATCACAACGTGGCACTCACAACTCACTTCATTGTCATAACTCACTTCATTTCACAACCCACATCTCCCTCCCCCCTTTACGTTCACTAGCGAGAGTCTTGAACGGACTTCAACTTGAGACGTTCCGAACGTCGAGGTTCAACAGGCACAGATGGGGCGGAAGATCCTGGTGCGTCGTCTTCCAAATCTGTCGAGTTTCCAATCGTGAGCTGTGTAGGGCGCAAGAAACGTCGATTGCGCCACAGTATACGGCCACTTGGCAGCCTGATGTGATAATCACGAGACTTGCCAATACCCATGACTGTGCCGACCTTATCCCAACGCTTGGATGTGGGATTCTGGATTCGCACCTGCGCCCCAATCTCTAACCTGGAAAGGGAGTGGGCACGCTTGTCATAGCGGGTCCTCACGTCCCTGGCCCGTACTGCGGCACGACGGTCGCAGTCCTCAGCCTTGGTCTGCCACTCCTTCATGAAGGCACTAGAGTGGGCAGGCACACAGGAGCGAAGGGGCATGCCAAACAGAACCTGCGCAGGAGATCGACCAGTGAAGTTTGGGGTGTTACGTAACTCCAGTAATCCTCTGTCAAACTCCTCACTGTCAATATTTCCGTTGGGTGCTGTCTTCATGATCAGATACTTGACTTTCTTCACAGCAGCCTCTGCATGCCCATTGGACTGTGGGTAATGGGGGCTTGACATAGCATGACGTACTCCCCATCGCTGAAGAAAGGTTGCAAATTCCCGGCTGGAGAACTGAGGTCCGCCATCAGTGCGCAGGCGAACTGGCACACCCAGATCACGGAACATATGCCGGAAGAATCTGATCGTCGAAGCACTTGTTGCATTAGTTCCACATGGGATGACAACAGGCCATCCGGAAAGTCTGTCAGCATACACCAAGAAGTGTTTTCCAGCAACACTAAAAAAGTCTGCCGACACAGACATAAATGGTCTTGTGGGTTTGTCATCCAACATCAGTGGCTCTTGTTGCTGACTAGGCTGTAGGCGCTGGCATGGCTCACAGGCACGAACAGTGTTACAATGTCTGCATTAATGCCTGGCCAAAAGACTGTCTGCTGTGCACGACGCTTTGCTGCTTTAACGCCACAGTGGCTTTCATGCAGGCGAGCTAGGGTGCTACGACGTAAAGAAACAGGGACAACCACTCTAGGTCCATACAGCACCAAGTCACCATCGTTGTACAACTCATTGCGAATCTTCCAGTACGGACGCAGGGCACTTGGTAGGTTGTAGCGGTCCTTGGGGAACCCTGACTTCACATGATGAAGCAGCTCCTCAAAGCATCCTTAGAGGCAGCTGTACGCAATTCTTCCATGAAGAGATCTTCTTGCTCGTCTATGGCTTCTGATCCTTTAGTCGACTGAACAGCCTGCAGAGCTACAATCTTGACGGAAGTGTCCATTTCAGCATTGAAGGCACCACCCTCCACCGTTGGGCGACTCACAGGTGACCGGGAAAGGGCATCAGGGATGCACAACTCCTTACCTGCACGCCACATTGCAGTAAAAATGTAGGGCGCAATCTTGTCTTTCATGCGCTGGAGGCGAGGGTTTTCAATTGCATCCAGGGAATAATGGTTCAAAATAGGAACCAATGGACGGTGATCCGTCACCACACTAAAGTGCTGAAGTCCACGAAGATAGAACTTGCACTTACTGATGGCCCAAACGACAGCTTGCATTTCCAATTCGACGGTCGCATACCGCGTTTCTGTATCTGTCAAGAAACGGGAACCACATTGCACCATCTTGTATCTTCCAGCACCGTGGTCCTGCAACAACACATAGCCAAGGCCGTAGAGTCTGGAGGCGTCGGTCTGCAGAATGGTTGGAAGAGCTGGATCAAACGTCGCAAGTATGGGGGGCCCTGACAAAGCTTGTTTAGTGTCATTAAAAGCTTTGGTATGGTCTGCTGTCCAAGTAAAAGCTCTCTTTGGGCTCATCAATGGGCGGAGTGGGGCTGCAGCAGTCGAAATCTTAGGCGTAAACTCTGCCAGTTGATTTACCAAGCCCATAAACGACCGAAGATCAGTCAGATTTGCAGGGGTAGGAAACTCTGCAATGGCTTTTACCTTCTCTGGGTCCGCTTCAATACCATTATGTGATAGTTTGTACCCACAGAAGCTGGCTTCAGATGCAGCCACAATGAACTTCTCTGCATTAAGCGTTATCCCGTGCTGTCGACACCTTGACAGGACTTCGTTTACACGTTGAAGGTGTGAGAGGTAGTCCTCATCATGTAGGAGAATGTCGTCCACAACCTTAATGCAGTTTGTTACTCCCTGAAGTACCCTGTCACCTCGTAGACAAAAGGCGTCTCCTGTTGCTGCAAAACCCATGGGACCACGACAGTATCTGAAACGTCCATAAGGAGTGATAAATGTCGTCAGGTGTTGATCATCCTCATGCAGGGGTAGTTGCCAATAACCACAAAGAGCATCCACAGTTGTGAAGAACTTTGACTGCGGACTGATACTTCTGATGGCTGTAAATGGCGTTGGAGAAGGGTGGGCAGGGCGAGAGACTTGCCTGTTGAGCTTTGATAGATCAGTGGTAATACGAACACCACCATTTGCTTTTGGAACAACAACCATTGGATGACACCATTCTGATGGTTCATCCTCCACTGGCTTTAAGATGCCTTGGGTCACTAATGACTCAAGCTCCTTTCTTGTTGGTTCCTGAAAAGCCAAAGGAATCATTCTAGGGGTGTGGATCGCGAAGGGCGTGGCATTCTCCCGCAGATGAATTCTCATGGGAGGGCCTACCATCGTCTTGAGTGGCCCAGACTGCAAGTCGTCCTTCTTCACCAACACATCTGCATACTGATGCAGGAAGTACTTCCTTGCTTCTTCAGGTGACTTCAGCTGGTTCAACGGTAAAGTCAGCAACTGAGGAGGGTTCGACATTGGTGTATTGCCTAGCCCATGGACTCGATTGGCAGTGTGCACATCCGATATCTGCCTTGGGAAATAGTCCGGAACAACCCACATATGCTAGTAATTCAGTCTCCTTCTTCAAGCTGCTGCACTCGGCAGAGCCAGATTGATGGGGACCTCCACAGTTAACACACTTGAGTGTTTTCTCAGTACGTACAGCAGTGTCATGATCTCCAGCACATTTACCACGAGTAAATTTACTAGTATCTTTATCATTGCATCGCAATGAGGTGTGTCCAAATTTGTGGCATCTATTACAGCGCATAGGTTTTTGAATGTAAGGTTGCACTTGGACACGCTCGTATCCAACCGTGACATACGTCCACTACGCTTTGGTCCTTCATATTTTCCAGAATTTCACTCTCCTCCATTGTCCTCAAATCCCTGTTAAAGATTACTCCCTTGCAGGTATTGGGGCCAATAGGGATAGATAGTTTCACCTTCAAATCATTAATCTGCGTCAGTTTAAGCAAGTCTTTAATCTGGGAGTTGAATTGCACTTTTACAAGGAGGCTACCATCTCGCAATTTCCCGACAAAATCAAAATCGCCGTCCACTTGACCATCAAGGACCTTCTTGATGATGAAGGCCTCACATTCAAAAACGATTGATTTTCATTCACGCATTTGACAGTCAAATACCTTGCATCCTCTGGAGGGATTGCAAAAAATCGTCGCTTTCGTTTGTCAGCAGTAGGGGTTCCATTGTTCAAAGTCGCATTAGTCCCAGAAGAGTCATGGTCGTCCCCCCTCCTTGAGGAGAAGGGGTAGCCGGGGAGTCGATCATAATGGGTGTCGAACCCTGGGCCCATGCCCGTTGTCCTGAAGGGACAAGTTAACCTTTAACTATTTTTAATCAACCTAACAGCAGTTGTTAAAAGAAGAGTGTGGCACTTTCCGTTCTCTACCCCCCCCCCCCCCCCCCAGTGGAAGCCTGGTTGTGTTCTCCAGTACCAAAGAGGGATCGAGTTATGTGGAAGACACCTCCTTACCGCCGAACTTGCCTAGTGCGAAGGACGGTAATTCGATGCCCACCCCCCAGGCGAATACGGGAGCCCACAAGGGTACTCCGATAGGCTCAGGGAAGTCACATGAAGAGAGGAAGAGAATTCAGAATAAAGAAAAAGTGCGCCCAAAGGACGCCCCAGACTACTGGGCCTCCCTACCCAGGGGTCAATAACCATAAGAGCTACCCTAGTCTAGAAGAGTGCTGCAGGTCTGAGGTGGGGTGCTGTCTACCAGTACTGCAGTTTCGTGCGACCTGCAAAACAAGGCACTGAGGGTGCAGGCAAATCGCAAATTCTGAAAAATCGGAGGTTTACTCCACGTAAATTACGTTAACAAAACTCAGAAGCAATAGTGCCGAGCGTGACGAGAGGCCCCGGACACCAGGGTAACTCCTGTGGCACAAGGCATTGGATCTATGGCTGCTGCGTCTGAAAAGAAAGGTCTGAGCTCATCAAGTTCTCAGACACGACGATTCATATTAGGCCAGTCAAAACAGGTGAAAAAAAAAAAAACTGATGAAAGAAAAAGAATACGGTAAGCTGCAATTAATAATATCAATTTTGTACCTCCACCGCCCTCTGGTTTAGTCGCTTTCTTGTTTGATATTTACTTTTGAGGATAAGGTGTTATATAAAAGTTATTCTTCAAACAATTTTCTACAAGATATGTTCGATTTTGTTCGTATGTTGCCCGATTTTGACGCTATAATTGCGCAGAGATCGTACCATAGTTTTGAATCTAGTTAGGTAATATACATATATATACATATGTATATGTACATATATATGTATAAATACACATATATGTGTATATATAAATATATATACATTTATATTTATATATACATATATATACATATGTGTGTGTGTGTGTCTGCATCTGTGTATATGTATGTATCTGCGTAAATATATATATACATATATATATATATATATATATATATATATATATATATATATGTATATATATATGTATATATATGATTTTCATAGTTATCATTATAATAATTATTATAATTATAATTATCATAATCTTTATTTAGATGTGAAATAGAAAAAAATATATATATAACCGTGCATGACACAAAAATATAAATGCAAGATTATCAGCTTATATATGTATATATGTTCGTTTATATGCATGTATGTATGTATATATGTATGCATGTTTGTATGTATGCATATATATATGTATGTGTGTGTGTGTGTGTGTGTGTGTGTGTGTGTGTGTGTGTATATATATATATATATATATATATATATATATATATATATATATGTACATACACACACACACACACATATATCTATATATGTATATATGTGTGTGTGTGTGTGTGTTCTTATATCCATCTGTCTGCCTCTATCTCTCCATACATATACACAAACAGGTAAGTACACACATACACATAAAATCACACACAAGACATATCTCAAGATCCTTGATTTCGGATTCAGCGGAGTCTCGGAGATTTCCTAAAATATGGAGATGACTTGATGGATCCCAAGGCCTAAAACCCGAATATAAAAAAATGAATAAGAATAAAAAGATGAATAAAATTAAACAAAAATTGATAATGTAACAATGGAATAGAATGAAAAAGAAATAAGTAAAAAACAAAATAATAATAATAATAATGATAATAAATATATATCTGAATGAAATGTTAAAAATCAATACAAATAGAATAATGCATGTTATGAAATCCCCGCTGATAATGCAACGGCAAAACACAACAACAACGTGAGCTGAATATAGGCCAGTCTTACCCTGCTGCTTATTGCATTACGAATCTACGGCCCTTGCAATATACGGGACTAGAGTGTTTCGTTTGCAACTTGTTTATCTCTACCAAGTAAGTTAATTCAATTTTCGTTTCCCTTTAGTGAGCAATCAGCTGGTTTTGTGCGAATTACGAGCGGGCAAGTAGCTTATGCCTGTGTAAATGTTGCCATGGGATGTGGGTGAGTTTGTAGTTTGTAAGAGGAACTTGCCCTAATTTCATAAAGGTGTTGGTGAGGAGAGTCTCGATGCGTGTAAACGTGTTGATGAATGTTTGTTTGTTTGCTTGGTTCATTTGTATGTGTGTGTGTTTGTGTGTGTTGAGTGTGTGTGTGTTGAATGTGTGTGTGTTGAGTATGTTTGTGTTGAGTGTTGAGTGTTTGTGTGTGTGACTGTCACACATACAACAGTATGTGTGTGTTGAGTGTGTGTGTGTCTGTCTGTGTTGTATGTGTGTGTGCGTGTATGTATGTGCAAGCGTGTGTGTATATCCGTTTGTGCATAAAAGACAAAAGCTTCACTATATGTGTCGTAAATGTCAAAACCTCAGCCGATTAGAAACTGGAATAAGAAAAAAATCGTCCATGAGAACTGTCAGGCGCGTAATAAAAGAAACAACTCAAGTATAGAACTGTTCCCTCTCCTTCTCCGACGTCTTTACACCCAATCACGTCCCTCCCTACATCGCCTTCTGCAGGAGCTCGGCGATCGCCATAAAGTGAACTTGCGACAAAAATGGTAAGTCTTCCGCTCCGTCTATTGGCTCGCTGTAGGGAGGTCAAAGGTCACACCTCAATATGTTTGAGGCAAGTCAATATTTCCTCAGCCTTTTTTATATATATATTTCCCCTCTCTCCCTCTCTTTCTTTCTTTCTTATTTGTTCGTATGTTTGTTGTCTGTTTTAAGATGTGGTTTTCTCTCTTTTTTTCTCTCTCTCTATTGCTCTTTATCTATCTATCTATCTATCTATCTTTCAATCTCTCTTCTCTCTCTCTCTCTCTCTCTCTCTCTCTCTCTCTCTCAATCTCTCTCTCTCTCTCTCTCTCTCTCTCTCTCTCTCTCTCTCTCTCTCTCTCTCTCTCTCTCTCTCTTTCTCTCTTGGGTGATTTCATTTGTCAGAGATCAAATTTATAGGACGGTCGCTTGTATTTCCTTCCTTTCTAAAAATATTTTGTAGCCTTTTTTGTCATCTTACGCGGATTGTTTATGAAACACTGTGCAGCTACGATCGTTTAAATGTTTTCATGATGATACGCAACTAAGAAAAGCATTATATTCAGGCTGCAACTAAATTTTTGTATAGAAAAATATGCAACATATTTTCTGATGATTTTTTGTCTATATGTAAACACATATGTACGTATGTATATGCACACACACACATACACACACACACACACACACACACACACACACACACACACACACATATATATGTATATATATATATATGTATATGCATATATTTATAAATGGACTGCCGCGATGGTCCAGTGGTTAGAGCACTGGACTCCGACTCTAGTGGTCCCGAGTTCATTTCCCCGGTCGCGGCGGTCGTAAAAATTCCTTCGCTCTGACTGCTTGCTCGAGCCCGAGAAAACGACACATCGCCTTGAGAAGTCAAACGCAGGTGTCGTAGGGGAAGTCACCGCCGTGGCACAAGCGTTAGCGCGCCGAACCGCGGTTGATTAGGAAGGGTGGCACTGCCATATAACCTCTCAATAGTGAATTGAGAGAGGCCTAAGTCCTGCAGTGGAATGAAAGGCTGTTAAAAAAAATATATATATGTGTGTGTGTGTGTGTGTGTGTGTGTGTGTGTGTGTGCATATATGTATACACACATATATATATATATATATATATATATATATATATATATATATTTATATATATATACACACATACATATATGTGTGTGTGTGTGTGTGTGTGTGTGTGTGTGTGTGTATGTACAAATGTATATATATGAGTCTCTCTCTCTCTCTTTCTCTCTCTCTTTTTCTCTCCATCTCCTGATTTCTCTGTTATTCTTTCGCCCTCCACTATCTCCAGACGCATATTAATAACCCTTTTCCTTTGGCATAATTTTTGCATTTCCGTTCTCAAACGACGACATCTAGACGGACGGCTAAGGCTAGAACACATCTTTTGTTCCACACTGAGCCAATATCCCTGAACAGTTTTATACCATTTCCATCCCCTCGCTGGATAACCAACCGTTG
>NC_061826.1:11007874-11020374 GCF_019202785.1 Penaeus chinensis | reverse complement strand
TTCACATCTATAATTTTAAAACGATCGTATTTGAGATATATAATTAAATTAAAAGTACGAACAACAAAACGTGTTGTTGTTGTCATTATTCTAATTATCACCAAAAGTGAGCCTTGTGTGTCATATGGATTAGCTTCTGTTGACTTTAATTAAATACAGTGAAACAACAAATACTACTACTACTACTACTACTGCTACTATTACTATTACTACTACTTCTACTACTACTACCACTACCACTACTACTATTACTACTACTACTACTACTACTACCACTACTACTACTACTACCACTACTACTACTACTACCACTACCACTCCTACTATTACTCCTTCTACAGCAACACCAGCAAGTAACAGCAAGCCCTCAATAACACCTCAATCCGCTCGTTTCACCAGCGAGGAAGTTTTGCCCACCCGATGGCGTGACTCGAGTTGTTCGATCCCTATTCGTCCGGCGTTCATTTGGCGTTTCGAAACACCGTTATCTAGCTGCTTCGAATTCGAGACTCGAGACTGATTTGTTATTCTGTTCCATTTTTTTTTTTTTTTTTTTTTTTTGTCTCTCTTTTTTTCTTCTTCTTTGTTTTTTTTTTTTTTTTGTTTTTACTTGTGCGATGTGAGGGTACGGAAACTTGTGAGATGTTCTTTCGACCGTGCGTTTTCTTCTCCATTTTCTTTTTCTTCTTCTTCTTCTTCCTTTTTCGTCAATGGAAGGTATGGAAATGACCTGTGTGTGAAGTTTTTTATTATGTTTTTGATGTATGCTTTCACTTGAATGTTTATTGTTTTTGTTTTTTGTCCGTATATTTGAATGGTGTAAATATTCCAGAATTCTATTATTATTATTATTATTGTTATTATTGTTATTATTTTATTATTATTTATATTATTACTATGATTGTTACTTTTATTATTTGTATTATCATTATTATTACTACTATCATTTTTATTATTATCACTATCAATATGACCATTAACACTATTATTATTACCATTTTTATTATTACCATTATCATTATCATCATTATCATTATCATTATGACTATTATTTGTGAGTTTATGGCGTACCGCTCACGAATATTACATGGTGTACACATTCAAAAAGGTTGCTTTATGTACATTCACAAAAGTTGCTTTAAGTACACGCCGCTTGAGAATGCAATGCCTGTACGCTCCCTGCTGTACACATCTGTAAATGCTCCTTCACACAGCGTGACGAAAACCAGTCGTTGAATTTCTGCAACGTTGCAAGCGTTCATTAATCTCGATGCCGAAAGCCGTATATCTCGCTTGCATCTTCGTCGCACCTTTGATCAAGCTCTGCAACGCTGAAGCTTCTTTTTTTTTCCCATCAATATTATTATTTTTAGCCAGCCGAAAATGTCGGTATGGAGCTCTGGAAAATATTAGAATATCAGGTCTCAGGTTTCTCCCAAGCTGAAACACGTGAAGACTCCGACATCAAGAACAGTCATGCTTAATAAACCCACGGAAACCAACGTGTGTGAAATAAGGTGGGGAGGTGGAAGGACCCCCAAAAAATGCCGTCGCCGCCCTCCATTACTCCCCCACCCCCACCCCCACCGCCACCACCTCTTCCTCCTCCTCCTTCTCCGACCTTTCTCCTCCTTCTACTTCTCCTTCTTCTGCAGCCGCCTTCTCCGCTTTCTCTTCCTCCTCCTCCTCTTTCTTCGTCTCCGCCGCTGCCATCTTCCCCTGCTTCTTCACCTCCTCCTCCTCCTCCTCCTCCTCCTCCTCCTCCTCCTCTTCCTCTTTCTCCTCCTCCTCCTCCTCCTCCTCCTCCTCCTCCACTCTCTCCTCCTCCCCTTCCTCCTCCTCCTCCTCCCTCTCCTCCTCCTTTTCCTCCACTCTCTCCTCCTCCCCTTCCTTCTCTTCCTCCACTCTTTCCTCCTCCCCTTCTTCTTCCTCCTCCACCCTCTCCTCCTCCCCTTCCTCCTCCTCCACTCTCTCCTCCTCCTCCCTCTACTCCTCCTCCTCCTCCTCCTCCTCCTCCTCCTCCTCCTCCTTCTCCTCCTCCTCCTCCTCCTCCTCCTCCTCCTTCTCCTCCCCATTCTCCCACACCGCCTCCCAACCACTCCTCCATCACGTATCCTTACCCCCCTCTTCTCCAACAGCATACACCATCCATCCATACCCTCTGCCACCTTCACCACCTCCTCCATCACCCACCCCTACGCCCCCCCACACCCACTCACCCATACCTCATACACTTCCTACCCTACTAGCCGCCCCTGCCTCCCCCTTCTCCTCCTCCACCCCCACCTCTCCTTCTCCTCCACCCACATCTCTCCTCCTCCAGCAGCACTCCTTACCCCCTCCATCCCCATACCCCCTCCTCCTCCTCCTCTCCTCCCACTTCCCGTACTGCCCGTCCCAGCCTCTTCCTCCTCCTCCTCCTCCTCCTCCTCTACCCCCACCTCCCCTCCTCCTCCTCCTCCTCTACCCCCACCTCCCCTCCTCCTCCTCCTCCTCTCCTCCAACCGCATACCCACCTCTCTCGTCCTCCTCCTCCTCTCCTCCAACTACCCCTCTCTTCCACCAGCCTCCTTTCCCCTCCCCCCCCCCCCACTACCGGCCCTCACCTCCGGTCCCACGCCAGGCCCTCCTCGTTCATTTTTCGCGTGTTGACCTCCTGAAGACGGAGCTCGCAAATATGGCCATGTGTTCCTCCTCTCGCAGACTTTATTTTATTAATTCATAGTCTGTTCAGCTTCTCTTTTATTATCATCGAGGTCCCCCGTCTATGCGTTTATCACTGTGATTCTTCCTTCGTGACAATGATCATATTGTTCTCCTATCCCCATTTTCCTCCGTTTCTCCTCCTCGCTTTGTTCCTCGTCTCCCTCCTTCTACCACTGAGATCAAAACAAAACCACCGTCGACTCTGTATTATTCCTCCAGCGCGAAAATCCCGAAATCTTCCGGCACGACGCGAATCTTGCCAAATGTCTCCATAATCAATACCCTGCAGCAGATTATACCTCATCGTGGATTAATAAACAAAAGGGTTGAGACAAATTCCCGAGGAAGGAGGAAGAATTTGAGCTAGAGGGGGAGTAGGGTTGAGGGGGTAGGAAGGGCAGATTCCTTAGATCTTTTCGGAAGGAGGACAGCCAGAATTTTATGTCATGTCTGGTACACGTTGTAAATCACATGAAATTTAGTTCCGTGGTGTCCCTCTCTCCCTGATGTACGACTCTGCGGAAATTCTCTACTGGAGTCTTTGCTTGATTTTGTTAAACGCCTCTGTGCGCATGTGCTTCCTGTGTCTGCGGTTGCTTTAGAGAAGAGAGGGAAAGACAGACAGAGAGAGAGAAGGAAAGAGAGTGAGAGAGGAAGAGAAGGAGAGAGGCGGAGCTAGAGAGAGAGGGGGCAGGAAAGAGAGAGAGAGAGATTGAGGGATGGAGGGAGGGGGAAGCAAGAGAAATGGAAGGATAGAAAGAGAGAGAGAGAGAGAGAATTTGGAAGGGAGAGACAGAGGCGAGAAAGCCGAGGGAGAGGAAGAGAAAAACATTTTGAGAAAATGGTGAAAATATAGCTGGACAGACATATGGAAAAAGAAAGAAAGACAGAATGAAAGAGGAGGAGAGAGACATGAAAATCAAATTAACTTCCTTGTCATTTTCATGATTCTCGAGCGGCGGGCGACAGAACATGATGTATGAAATTGAAAATGTTTACATTTTCCATAAATTCACCAGTCACTTATGATTTTTCCCCCGCATGCCTCGAGGAGCTTGAGACATGCGGCATCGGAAAAAGAAGATAGTAGAAAGAGAGAGAAAGGAAAAAGGGAAAGATAAAGCAAAGGGAGAGGATGAGTAGTTAGGGCGCGCTGACTAGTTCTGCTCTCAGTGCGTGGAACTCGCTTAATGTCACAAGCTTAATTTGATTCCGAAGAGTTCCCGGACGCTTTTGTGGTCGCAATGGCCAATGTAGTGCGGAATGAGGAGGAGGAGGAGGAGGAGGAGGGGAGGAGGGGGTGGAGGAAGGGGAAGAGAAGGACACAGAGGAAGAGTAAAGGGAGAAAAGGGAATTGGAGGAGAAGGAAGAGGAAGAGGAAAAGGAGAGGGAAGAAGGGGAAGTGGAGAAGGAGGAAGATAAGGAGGAAAGGGAAAGGAAGGAAGGTGAGGTGGAAGAGGAAAAGGAAGATAAAGAAAGGGGGAAGGGGGTCGAAGAGGTAGGGGTAGGAAGGAGAGGAGAAAGAGGAAAGACAGAAGAAGAAAGAGTATGAAGAGGCAGTAATAGGGGAATGAGGTCAGGGAGAAGAAGAAAAGAAGTTGTGGTATAGGGGATGACGGAATAAATATAGAAAAGCTAATAGCGATGATAGAGGAGAGGGGCTAGAAAAAAATAAAGGCGAACAGGAGTACGTGGAGGAAGGGAAGAAGACAGAAAAGTATTCAGAGAAGGAGCTGGAAAAGAGAACATAAGTGGTGGTAGATGCAGGGAAGGAGGCGATGGCGACAGAGGAGCATGAGAACTGAAGGGATGAGACAAGTTGCGGACAGGTAGGGGAGGACCACACATGCGAGTTAGGAGAGGGAGCAGCGAGGGAGAAAATGAACACAAAAAAAAGAAGATAAGAGAAACAAAAAAAAAGAGGGAGTTGGTGCGAGGGGAAGGCCGAGGAGGGAGAGGATGATAGGAGGAGGAAGGGTGGAATAAAACGGAAAGTGGGATTGGATACATGACAAACAACGTGATGATAAAGAGTACGGAAAAAAAAAAAATTATAAACGGGGGATCGTGAATTGCAGTGGAAAATCTGTCGGCTGGAATACGGTGTTCTATGCGACGGGAAAGGGAAAATGCAGTGACGATGTGATGAAAAAGGGGTAGATTAATGCGTCGATTCGTAGATTAATGAGCTGAAGAAAATGCGATTGTATCCGATTTTTTCATTTGTTATTTTCATTTAACATTTATCTTACGGCCACTTTTTTTTTTTGTTTTTCTTTTACGCGTTCAACAATACTCCGGTCGTATCTCTCCTTTCCTCTTTCTGTGACTTACCCCAGACACATAGACACACATAAAAAAACACAACCTCCCAAAAAACAATTAATGTTTATAGAAGACTCGTTTCCCGCACCATTCTTGCCAGACTCGCAAAGCCTCGTAACCTCCCGCAATCCCATACGGTCGTTTCCGCCATGCAAAAAGCACAAGAACCCCACCCAAACGGAAGCAGCTCCCGGCCTACGATTTGTACCATAAGCAAGGGAGACATAAATCGGGGCTGCACTAAGGTGTAATCTCATAGTCTCGGGATCAGAGCCAGCCGTCAGTCTTACGTAATTCATAGCGTCGGAGAGAACACAGACTGTCTGGAACTCCGTTTGGAAATGGGTGTTAATGAATATATTCATTCTGCAGAGAAGAGAAGCGAGACCATAAGAATGATGGTGATGCTGATGCTGCTGGTTCATGACAATAGTGACACTGAGGATTACGTATCTTAAAGATTTACATTATATGGTGAAAAGGATGAGGGTGACTTTGATGTGCTTACATAGATGAATGTTTACATGAGTTATGGTTACATTGATGATTATGTAGATATTAGGGACATTTTTGACGATGATAGTTTTTGGATGATCGTGAGGTAAAATGTTAGATATAACTGATGCATACAGAGAAATGAAAGTACTGGTAATAATGATATCGTTAATGATAGCGGTTGTGGAATGAAGACGATGATAATACTGATGATCATAACAGTAATAATGATAATAAGTAATATATGTAGTTGGTCCCTAGGCTATGGGCAATCCACTTTCAATCACAATCCACTTATCATCATAATCTCTACGTACTCTTTTTCGTGTGTGTGTGTGTGTGTGTGTGTGTGTGTGTGTGTGTGTGTGTGTGTGTGTGTGTGTGTATGTGAGTGAGGGGGTGATTGAGTGTGTGTATATGCGTGTTTGTCTGTCTGTGTGTGTGCAAATAGAGCATCAGAGAGAGATAGAGAGAGAGAGAGAGAGAGAGAGAGAGAGAGAGAGAGAGAGAGAGAGAGAGAGAGAGAGAGAGAGAGAGAGAGAGGGAGAGAGAGAGAGAGAGAGAGAGAGAGAAAGAGAGAGAGAAAAAGAGATATGAAATAAAGAAACTAATTCTAAAATACGAGCATACCACATTTTTAATGAAATTCCTACTGGTAGTAAATCCACTTTCTATACGATTTCACAATGAAGAATTTGTTTATTTAATAAAGGATCCTACTGACAAACAAATGTTGACAAAACAATAATCCCCTTCGTTTTACTAGTAATAATAACGATAATCATCATGATAAGTTTTAGTCTTAGGTGCTAGTAATAGAAGTAATAAATAATAGGAATAATCTTGATAATTGCAAATACATGGAACATAATCCATAATAAATAATTAACTAAAATAAATGATAATCAACAATCCCAGGAAAATTAATGCTGACGATATTACTACTATTTTACTATCAATCATAGCAAAATGAAATAAACATAAAAAATATTCGAACTGGCTGGAGCTCTTGCAAAAGGTTATCTAAATATATTACAAACATATTTGTTAGATGATCATACATTATTTTGAGGAAAAAAATATTGATGTCATTCATAGGTCAGCCCAGAAGTAAGATATTTATATGAGTATGTGTATGCTTGTGTATGTTTGTGTGCATACATATGAATAAATATATATATATATATATATATATATATATATATATATATATATATACATATATATATACGTACATATATACATAAATATATATATTTATATATATTTATATATATACATATATATACATATATATAAATATATAGATATATAGATATATAAATTTAGATACACACACACAAACACACACACACATGGCATGGTTGGTTTAGTACTGGCGCTCCGGTTTTATACCCGGATTGACCTGTGTTCGAGTCTTAGTCAGGGAGGGTTGTTATATATATATATATATGTGTGTGTGTGTGTGTGTGTGTGTGTGTGTGTGTGTGTGTGTAAATATATATATATATATATATATATATATATATATATATATATATATATACATATATATATATATATATATATATATATATAATTTCTGTAATCACCCTTGCTTTCTGAAAAAAACTAGATTATTTTTTGCTTTTCCTTGCTCAAGCACCCGCGCTTCATAATATTTACAAAGGCCTGTGATATTAAGTGGAATAACAGCCAAACGCATTTGCACTTCTTCAGCTAAGTGGATTTCTTTCTCTTGAATGCGAATTTCCCTTTTTATGAGTGTCCCCGCAAGCATGTTTTTTTAGCTTTATCTTTTAGCTTAACATTTTCATCGTTTTATTTGCATTTGTTAAAAACAAGGTCCATAAAGCGAATGAAAATAACATTACTAAAACTAATTATTGAAGTCATTTATAATACCCCATTATTATCATAACTACCAGGAAAATCATTAATGAATACTGCACATCTTACCTTACGTTCATATTCCATTTAAAACCACAAAGAACATCTACACTTCTTGCTTGGTAAAAAGACGAAAAAAATGCTTGTTGTCTCCTCTCACCTTCCCTCAAAGGCGAACGGGCCTCAATCCATAGACTAACCGGACTGTAGAAGACAGCTTCAGCGGATCAGGCGGGGATCAGGGCCGTTCGCATAGGACGAGGGCCCGTGAATCCGCCTGCACGAACGGGGCGCGTCGACCAGGAACTCGAAAAGCGTGTTCGACAGGGTGCGTCTATTTTCAGAGTAGTGTCGACTGGGCTTTTAACACTTTCTTCCTTGTTGGAATTATGCAATTACTGTGAGCAAAGCTTCGTATGAAAAGCTGTTATTATGAGGCTGTTTATTCAGGGCGCTTCTCCTCCTGCATGGCGCCGCCCTCGCTCGCTCTTGTTACGTTTTTACTTCCTACCTTCATATCTAAATAGATAGACAGATAGAAAGATAGATAGATAGAAAGATAGGTAGACTGATAGATGAATGGATAGACAAATAGACACATACACACACACACACACACACACACTTATATATTAATATATACATATAAATATATAAATATGTATGTATATGTACATATATATATATATATGTGTGTGTGTGTGTGTGTGTGTGTGTGTGTGTGTGTGTGTGTGTGTGTGTGTGTGTGTGTGTGTGTATAAATATATATATATGTGTGTATATATATATGTATATATACACATGTATGTGTGTGTGTGTACTTAGACAAACATACACATACCTATAGATATAACAGCCAGTCAGCAGTAACACCGCCGGTGGATATTGCGGGAAAAAAATCGTTTGATATAGAGTAGGCATAAATCATTTCAACCAAAAGGTTAGTGAAATCAAATTAAGCAATTAATCATCCCACGTCAGCTTCTTTTGTGTTCCCTCTGCAGTCATGAGGGAGCTAATGACATCATATCACTCATGTTATTTACACACATGTTACAGCACATAAAACGCGGTTACACAAACATGTGCGTTCGTATGTGCGTAAGAAATACTTACATTGTGCACTAATTAACATTGTTTAGATCATAATAATTATTTAAACATATATTTTCGTGCGAATATATGAACTACTAATTACATTTCGAATATAATAAAATAATATGTCATTTGCATGTGATTAATCAATCATGCTTTTGTCCGATAAAAAAAAAAAAAAAAAGTAAAGCATAATTAACTTTTTTGTCGTCATTGTTTCGTTCCTTTATTTATCCTTGTTTGGATAAATCGAACAGTAAGAACAAAGAAAATGAAACTTTTTTATTTTTTTGTTTTTGTAATAAATCTTCAAACCACAAAATACACGTTTTAAATCAATATTAAAAGGTAATTTAGCCGACAACACGACATTTCCATCTGATTCTCTGACTTTACCTTTGCACCAGTTACGTCCCTTTGACAAATTGCATAAGTGATTAATGCTTAATGCTCGGATTCGAATAATAATAATAAAAAAATAATGGAATGTGTAGATTCTGGACGCGCTCCATATGATAAATTCGAGGTAGTTACTGTTACCAGGCTTGACCAATTTAGTCCATTGCTTTGGATTGAAGTTTTTTGTTTGCATTATGTTTGACTGTATTAATTAGAGTATATTACTTTATGAGAGATTACGTGGCGGGGTGAATAGGCGTAGTATATATAGTTGTGTGTGTGTGTATGTGTGTGTGTGTGTGTGTGTGTGTACATACATATATATATATATATATATATATATATATATATATATATATATATATATATATATATATATATATACATATATATATATATATATATATATATATGTATATATGTGTGTATATATATATATATATATATATATATATATATATTTATATGCGTGGGTGCTTCATGGTCAAGGTGATGTGAAGTAATGGTGTGGTAACCTAGATAGTGTTAGGAACTTTGCATGCCTTCTCGCTTGCAGCTGTCATCGCTGCCTAGCCTAGTACGAAAAAGGGAGCAGCTCTGCACAAGCCTCCCCTGCCAGTTCATAGCCTCTCTGTCATCGAGACTTCTGCAGTGCCTCCTCGTGGCCATCCATGGAAACTGGGTACCTTGCAGTCCCAGGCTAAACTGTGGGAAATCTCGTAGCAGCAGGAGGCCCTAGAGGTATGGAGTCATGGCCCACCGGCGTGTCGACATGCCCTGGCTCCGTATTAACTCCTGTCCCTCAGCCCCCCGGGGTCAATGGGTAGCTTGGGGGAGGGGAAATGCTGGGGGAGGCTTACTGACCCTCTTACCCAGCAAGTGAGGCCTGCTGTGGGTTCCGTTGGGAGGGCCACTGCTGTGGTGCAGGTTGGGAACGGGAGTTACTCACACTGGGCTTTGGCAGCCGCCAACCCAGTGTGAGGCCTGTGGGGCAAAGCCCTCGGGTATGCCACAACCTGCTACCCCACTTTGATAGGGTGGCGTCGGCGGAGGTGGTGTCCACCCGGAGTAACAGCCCAAGGCTTAACCTCAAGCAAGCGTATTATGGCATTGAGACTGAAGCATGCTTTTGGCTTCGTGTCTCTTATTGCTGTGTACGCTCATACCACAGACGTGGCAGACAATTGTTCCCGACAAGACATTCGCATTGTTCTGGGCGACTTCAATGTGGTATCTGGCTGTAATCAAACTGGCTTCGAGATGTCTGTCAGTCCCCATGGACCAGAAGCTAATCACAGCAGCAAGAACCGTCTCCTCCGGCCCTCGACCACATTCTTGTCAGCACTTGCTGGAGGGTCATTCAGAAATGCAGGGTTTACTTGAGTGCCGAGTTCTGTGGCACTGGCCATAGGCTTGTTGTGGATACCCTACGGGTCCACTTCAAAACTCCTCATCCCTCCAGTGGCCACACTTTGGTGTTTCACTTGGTCAGACTGACTGCTGAATGGCATTCAGGACTTGTGCATAGGGTTCGGACACTCTTGAAAAAGGACGAGGAACAGTTCATCAGGTACCTTGTTGAGGAGGTTGAAGGCCATTTCTTGGCAAATGACCTTCGCCCTGCCTACCGAGCCCTGAGAAAATTGAACTCTAAGACCACTACAATCTGCTCAGTGGAGGGACGTTTGATACAGTGCATCGGGAATGGCTATGGATGATCCTGAGACTTAAAGAAATTCCGACACGTGTTATTGGCCTAATGGTAAGATAATGGGCAGAGCTACTAGCCAAAGTCAGCGTGGAGCAACACTGGGCAATATCAAGGTCACAGACCTTGACTTTACCGACGATGTTGCTAACTATATGAGTCTCTGAAATCACTGGTGGCATTTAGCAATGAGGCAAAGCCCTTGGGCCTAGAGGTCAGGACTTTGGGGGCTGCTAGGGGAACCTGATTCATGCTTGCGGTGAGGATGTTGAAGTCACACAGAGCTTTACATACCCTAGTAGTATAGTTCATGTCAGTTGGCGGATTGGCCTGGCGGCAGGAGCCATGAACTCGATCAACTAGATCATACATATAAACCTATAAATATAAATCATATAACGTACTCGAGTTAGTAGAAACAAGATCAATACCAACTCTTATAAACATATGACGTATATTGATCAGGTTGTCATTTTTTTGTGTGTTGTAAGAACATGTTTAAAATTTCGATTTCGCAGATGAATGCGCTCAGTTTAAGAAGAAAAAGAGGATGAAGAAGGAAAAGTTGAAGAAAAACGAACAACCCTGATTTGTAAGAAAAAAAATGAAGTTCGAGTTCCCGATCGATAAATTCGTGATCACAAATTCTATATGCCATTAGTAACATAGACGAAACTGCGGATTTTTAACATACAAAGCTTTAGAATAGGCATTCCATTTTTTCTACTTACTAGCGTTGTCTCCTCCCTCACAATCAACACCACCATCATCACCATCCTCGCCATCACCAACCCTCCCTTTTGTCTTTCGTCTCCTTCTTGTTCTCCTCCTTCCGTCTCGCCTTCTTCCCTTCCGCCCCGATTTCCGGCGACCCACCATCCCCCCCCCCCCTCTCACCCTCCCGCCTTGGGAAGTCTTACGCACACTCTTACGCTAATTTTCCGGTCGGTACAACTCAGACATGGCGACGCACTCTGGAGGAAGGGGAGAGGGAAGGGAAGAGGTGAGAGGGAAGGGAAGAGGAGAGAGAGAAGGGAAAAGGGGAGAGGGAAGGGAAGAGGTGAGAGAGAAGGGGAAAGGGGAGAGGGAAGAGAGGAGAGAAAAATGGGAAAGGGGGAAAAGGAGGGAAGAGGTGAGAGGGAAGGGAAGAGGAGAGAGAGAAGGGAAAAGGGGAAAGGGAAGGGAAGAGGTGAGAGGGAAGGGAGGAGAGAGAAATGGGAAAGAGGGAGAGGGAGGGGAGGAGAGAAAATGGGAAAGGGGAAGAGATGAGAGGGAAGGGAAGAGGTGAGAAGGAAGGGAAGAGGAGAGAGAGAAGGGAAAAGGGGAGAGGGAAGGGAGGAGAGAGAAATGGGAAAGGGGAAGAGGTGAGAGAGAAGGGAAAAGGGGAGAGGGAAGGGAAGAGGAGAGAAAAATGGGAAAGGTGGAGAGGGAGGGAAGAGGGGGAGGGAGGGAAGAGGTGAGATAGAAGGGAAAAGGGGAGAGGGAAGGGAGGAAGAGAAATGGGAAGAGGTGAGAGGGAAGGGAAGAGGTGAGAGAGAAGGGGAAAAGGGGAGAGGGAAGGAAAGAGAGAATAATGGGAAAGGGGGAGAGGGAAAGGAAGAGGAGAGAGAAATGGGAAAGGGGGAGAGGGAGGGAAGAGGTTAGAGAGAAGGGAAAAGGGGAGAGGGAAGGGAAGAGAGAATAATGGGAAAGGGGGAGAGGGAGGGAAGAGGTGAGAGGCAAGGGAAGAGGTGAGAGAGAAAGGGAAAAGGGGAGAGGGAAGGGAGGAGAGAGAAATGGGAAAGTGGGAGAGGGAAGAGGAGAGGAAAGGGGAGAGAGAGAAGGGAAAAGGGGAGAGGGAAGGGAAGAGAGAATAATGGGAAAGGGGGAGAGGGAGGGAAGA
>NC_061826.1:10997874-11002874 GCF_019202785.1 Penaeus chinensis | reverse complement strand
TACTTCAGAGAGTGCCAGTGGTTCAGAGCCTGTGGCGTCTGAGTACCAGCTGGCCGAGGGGGAGGTTCTCGTTTCCTCTCTGTGGAGCTGCCGTAGGAAGGTACGACCGACCAAGGCACACTTCTCCATAAGTAATTTTCGGCTCGGTTTTATCGTCATGGGATTTGGGGGCATACCCCTACCAGCGACGGCTAGTCTGTCAGCAAGCTCGTCCCCTCTGATGCCGATGTGGCTTGGGACCCAGTTGATGATAATTCTTCTACCCTGAGCAAGAATTCTCTGTGCCATTGTGAGAATCGTGGTCAGTAGGTAGATGTTGTCTGTGGGTGAGCTGTGCTGAAGACAGTCAATGGCTGCCCTGGAGTCTGTGTGTATGACCACGTGTCCTTCCCTTAGGGACGCGTGGCCTTGGGCTCCCATGATTGCAACTGCCTCTGCCTGTAGCGAGGAGGCGTTGTCTGTTACCCTCATGGATCGCGTGGCATCCCTAGCTGCAAAGCCGGCGCCTGCAGTGTGGCTCAAGGGATCGACCGATCCATCCGTGTAGTATGTTCTACTACCCGGAGGAGTGATGGCTGCAATGACCCTGTGGGCTTCTGCCTTTAGGCTAGGCATGGGGTATAGGCTCTTTTTCATTGACAGGTTCATTATGTTGAACTCTATCAGGCTCAGTGCCCACGGCGGGGCTTCGGCAAAGTCGGGGTGGGGGGAGTCCATGCCCTTAGCAAGAAGCTGTTCTTTGAGCTGATGGCGTATCAACACCCTGGCTGTATGAGACAGCCAGGAGTTGTTTGCAACGAGCTCGTTGTCTTGTTCGAGGCATCTGACTAATTTTTGTCTTAGGCTTGTGTTCCTGGGAGCCTGGATGACCTTTGACAGAAATTGTGTTGCCGTTAGATCGATTCGTGAGTCCAGGGGGAGAAGGTTTGCCTCCATCAGGAGGTTGAGGACCTTCGTCCACCTCGGGGCACCCAGAATGATCCTGGCAGCTTCATTTTGGACTGTTTCTAATTTGTCTGTGTGCTTTTTCTTTGCAGCAATTAGAGCGACTGAGGCATAGTCCACAATGGGCCGGACAGCATGTACATAGAATGATCTTAGTACTTTGTGTCTGGCCCCTATGCGTCTCCCAGTCATTGCTCTCATGACAGACAGTCTTGCTTTGGTTCGGTCAACCAGGTACTGGACCTCCTTATGGAAGGAGAGGGTCCGGTCTATCCTTACCCCAAGGTATAGGTAGTTCTTGACCCATTCTAATTCCACTCCCTGGATTTTCAGTCTTGTGCCTCGAACTCTCTGTCTCAAAGCCATGGCTTTGGATTTGGCAGCAGAGATCTTTAGTCCCGTCCTACAACACTCCTCTGACACGAGGTCCAGACAACGCTGGGCTTTATTCTGGCTGCGTGGTCCAGTGGAGGTGATAGCGAGATCGTCTGCATACGAGATGATCTGGCACCCCCCTGGGAGGTTTATGTTGAGGATACAGGACATTAAAGTGTTGAATAGGGCTGGACTGAGAACCCCACCCTGTGGCGTTCCATTTTCGAGCGGTATGTGCTGCGATAGGTGACCCTGGAATTTGACATTGGCAGTCCTGTTCCTGAAGTAGTCACCTATCCAAGCCAAGAGCTTTCCTCTGATTCCCTTCTGGATCAGGCTTTCCTGAATGGCAAGCGGACTTGCCAGTTCAAAAGCCTTCTCCAGGTCAAGGAATACCACCACAGCTGGGCCCTTGCTGATTGTGCTTAAGAGCGTGGCTAAGCTGTGTGCTGTGCCCATGCCCCTTGTGAACCCGTGAAGGTGTTCGTGCGGGGGTCCCGTTTTCCATTGAAGCCGGTTTAGTACCATCCTCTCAGCCGTCTTTGCCAGGCAGCTGAGCAGAGAGATGGGGCGGTACTTCCCCGGCTCCTTTGGTTTTGGGACGGGAACTATGGTAGCCCTCTTCAACTCTGGGGTAGAGTGGAAGTTTCCCAGGACTTGTTGATGAGTTGCAAGAGTGCACGCTCACCTGCTAGTCCTAGGTGGGAGATAATGGGGTACGAGATCCCATCAGAGCCCGGGGCTGTGTTGGAACTGGTTTTATAGGCTTTCCTTAGTTCCCTCAGAGAAAAGATAACGTCTGAGTTATCGGGTTCGGCTGCCCTTTCTCTGATCTGAGCGTGTCTGTCTGGCTGTAGACGCTCTTGTCTTGCCCTCAGCTCGGCTGGCAGACTGTTGCTGCTCGTTCTCGCAGAGAACTCGTGCGCCAGTCTGTTAGCCTCTGCTTGGGGGTCGTGATGGGTGCACCTCGGGGCTGAGCGGCTGGTAGCTCGCTTGACCCGTTGCCACAGCTCTGAAAGGGTGGTTTGGTGGTCGAAGGACTCACACCATTCCAGCCACTTTTCCTGCCTGACTCTGTTGGCAGTTTCCTTGGCATCCGTGACAGCTTCCCTTAGGAGGGATAGGTTGTCAGGGGTTCTTTGCCTTCGGAATAGTTTTCGGCACATGTTCACCCTGTGGTTGACCTCCCTGATCTCGTCATTGAAGTACCAGGCGTCTTTGTGACTTCTGGACCCAGGCCGAGTTTTGGGTATGGTCTGTGAGGCTGCTTCATTAATGGCGTTTAGCAGGCTGGCTTCGAGCACTTCCACATTTTCGCTTTGTGGGGGATTGTTGCATCTCAGACAGAGGGCCAAGGCGTTTTGAAACGCCTGCCAGTTGGCCTTGTCTGTTTTCCATCTTGGATTTGGTCTTAGGATTTCGGCTGGGCCAGCATCCATGAGGGTAGTTATAGTGCCGTAATGGTCACTTGTGACGGTCTCATCGACACACCAGCCAATCCTCCCCACCAGAGTCGCAGTGGCCAGGGTGAGGTCTAGGACCCCTCCTCTGACATGCGTTGGCTCTTGGGTGTTGAGGAGAGCGATCTCAGGGAATGTCTCTAGCACGTCGGCTATGTGATAGCCGGCCGCATCCGGTGCCCGGCAGGGAGCCAGGATGGGGTGGTGTGCATTGAAGTCTCCCCCTATGATCACTCGGTCGTGTGCAGCAGAAGCACAGACCTGGCTGATGTCTAAGCTTTTACAGCGTGGCCGGCTGTACACATTGTACAGTTTGAGGGGCCCCCCGGCCAGGTGAACCTCGACGGCAAGGGATTCAACATCGTCTCCACAGTGCGATGCATCGGCTATTGCGGAGCAGGGGATTGTTGCTCTCACAAGGGTGATCAAGCCTCTCTTGCCAGGTGTTCGTGGCAGTGTGAAGGCATGATACCCTGAGAAGCGAACAGTGTCCACTGTTAATGTCTCCTGGAGCATGACAATGTCAATGTTCCTTGATCGCACTACTGCTTGGAGAAAAGCGTTCTTTGCAGAAAAGCTATTGATGTTCCACTGTAGGATGCTTAGATGGTGTGTCATGATGTTACTCAGTGGTAGTTACATCAGAGACATCGTCGGAGTCTGACAACTCCATTGCGAGGTCCTCGCTGGTTGAGGGCTCCTCGTCTGTTGTCAGGCTATCCTTGGGTCCACTGGGGGGTGGAGAGCCTTTGGTAGCTCTGACTTTGGTTGGTTCGGCTTTTCTCTCAGGCCTTTTCTTGGCTGGCCTTGCTGGCCTTGCCTGGGCAAGGTCAGCGTGATCTGGCTCTGGCTGCACAGATTCAGCCTGTTTTGGCTCTGCCTGTGAAGGCATGGCCTGGTTTGGAGTGGGGAGGGGAGTCTCGTCCTGGGGTGAGGGTGAGGCTGGTTTTGCTCTAGCCAGCTTTCTTCCCTTCAGGGCTGCGACAGTCTGGGTCATTGCCGTCATGGCGACCGAAACTGCCTTCTCGGCCTCCTCACTCGACCTCCCCAGGGCTGTTGCTACTGCTGTGACAACAGCAGTTAACAGGAGAGTCATATCGTCCTCGTCAAAGAGGAGATGATCATCTGTTGGGGAGGTTTTTGTGGTGCTCTTAGAAACTTTTTTCTTTAGTTTCTTTTTCTGCACCTTTGGCATTGTCGGAAACTCCTTTTTGTTGGAGACATCCGGTGTCGGCTGGGGGGCGGCTTCCTTCCTCTTAGGAGGTCGGGGGGCCTTTTCGCTTTTGTTCCTTCCCCAGACATGGGTGCCCGGTGGGGCAGGAACAAAGTCTGGTCGGTTTTGAGCAACCTCTTGTCGCCTGAGGGCCGCCTTTTTCCTGACAGAGCAAGTCAGGCTCCAGGCATGATGCTTCTTGGCACAGTTGGGACATTTGGCTGTTGTGTCCCTCTTTTCCTCTTTGTATGCCTTGAGGCATACCTCTGTGTTGTGTGCCTTGCTACAGACACCAGATTTAGGCTTGGCTGTACAGTTAGCCTTGTGGTGACCGTATTTCTGGCACTTGAAACACCGAAGTGGTTCTGGCACATACGTTCGAAGGTTGTAGGTGCCCCAGTTACCCAGATCAAGGGTAGTGGTTGGGGCACCTTTCATGGTCACCAGGACTTGCCTGTTTGGGGTCTTCCCCTTCGACATTCGGGAAGCCTGCACGACCTGTGGGTGTGAAGCGATCAGCTCCACATCGTACGAGACTGAGAAGCCAAGTTGCACCATCTTGGTTTTCTTTTCCTCGGGACTTAGTGGGGAAAGACTCACTTTTCTCCCATTAGTTAGCTCCTTCGTTTCCCGGAGGAAATTTAAGGTAGCTTGATCTTTGGGCATTATGATCATGCCCTGATCTCGGGCGACCCGGATCGACAACCGGATTTTCCGTTGCAACTCCAATGCCCTGACCAATTGGTAGGCATTGTCGAAGCCTTCGGGTTTAGCTGGCACTTTGAACTGGGTGAAGCGTTTAGGGGGTCCCGACTCTTCATCAGAGTCGGTATCCGGCCTCGGACGCTTCGGCCCGCCCTTTCGGCTTTCGGGCTTGTTTGAGGAGGCAGGAGCTGATGCGGCTGGTTCAGCCTGCTCTCCCCTCTCAGTCGGGGAGGCCGTCTGTGAACTCAGGGGCCTCCCTGGCTTAGCTGCTGGCCTGGAGAGGCCAGCTCGCGAGTCAAGAT
>NC_061826.1:10982874-10985374 GCF_019202785.1 Penaeus chinensis | reverse complement strand
AAGATGTAATCAACAAACCGCAATTCACTATTAAATGAATGGTTTGAATAAACAATTAAAAAAATGGTTGACAATAATTGGACATTGTGCATTTGCGTTTCTTGACAATTATATATCCGATTATGCAAAAGAGTTTTTCAATAGTTAATGTATATTCATTGATTTACTTTGAAATATATTTTGTGTATCCATGTCTCTCTCTGCGCGCACACACACACACACACACACACACACACACACACACACTCACTCACTCACTCACTCACTCACTCACTCACTCACTCACTCACTCACAGATATATAGATATATGTGTGTGTGTGTGTGTGTGTGTGTTGTGTGTGTGTACATATGTAAATGTACATATGATACATAAGATACCTACAGTAATATACACACACTCTTTACAATCATCTTAAGAACCAGCTTTACGTCGTACTATCTGACCCTTGCCAAACATGCTAGAACATCAAAAAGGGACACACAGTCAAGAGGGAATGTGGGGGGGGAAAAAAAATAGAGAAATTCCCGCAGGTGCTTGTAATGTTTTTCCATGGCGCCCCTAAACACGATGAGGAGAAAACATCAAGGAAACGAGATATATTCACCTCACGTAAAGAATATATTTCCTTTTTTTTTTTTTCCTTTTCCTTTTCCCCTAATCTATTTTTTCCCCTTTTTTCTCTCTCTATTTTCTCCAAAAAAAAAAAAATCTGACTTTTTTATTTATTTATTTCGTTACATTCTACCTACTTTTTTTTATCTCATTCTTTTAAATATTCTTCTCTTTCTTTCTATCTTGGTCTTTTCTATCTTCTTTTTCTTCTTTCCTTTTTCTCTCCTTTGGTTATCTCTTATCTTATCTTTCTCCGTTTTCTTCTATTTTTTATAAGGAATGATGAACCAAGGATGAATATAATACCTATAATAAGGATTTGAAATTAATGATAATGATAATGAATAATGATAATGATAATTATGATAATGAAAATAATTATATCAACAACAACAATAATGAGAACAATACTAGTAATAACATATCGATGATAACAGTCGAAAGAGTATTAGCATTAATAATAACAAAATAACAAAAATCTACTTATGATAATAGTAATAATAACAACACTAACAATATAAATAATAATAGCAATAACACAGTCCTGATATTGATAATAATACTAGTTATAAAAATAATAATTTTGATGATAATAATAGTACTAATAATGACAACGATAATATTAAATATAATATAATATTATTAATAATAATATAGTTATACTGGAAAATATTTAAACACTAATGATAACAAATGATAATGATGAAAATAACGATAACAATACTACTACTACTAATAATAATAATAGTAATAATAATAATAATCATGATTATATTAATGACATTTTGATGATGATTTCAACAGTAAGGATATGAAAAATGAGAGTAAAGATAGTGATCACAGGCGAAACAAATATATATACAAAAATTTAAATAAGAGCAATAATAATAATGATAATCGTTACTTCCCGATTTTTCGTTCGGCATCCTGTAAGATCACAAGAAAACTCTCCTGTGAGTTGATAATCTAAGATATCTTATCTGGTCTTACACTTTACCTGTCAGTCTCCAGACATATTGGAAATCTTTCTGCGTGTGAGTTAACGCATTCAAATAAGATTCCTTTCCGCTCGGTGTAACGGTTTTAACGGTCTTTTGTTTAAATGCTGTTTTCTCTAACGGTTTTTCAAAAATGGAATTGAATGGTCTTTTTGTTGGATGGCGTTAGGTTTTAAGGCATCGTTTCATTGTGTTTATTTTGATTATGTTTGTGTTAAAAGCTTTTTATTAAATGTCTTTTAATTTTTTTTTTTTTTTATATACAGTCATTGCACAAATTGATAATGTAAGGATAATGACAATGATATTGGTAACATTAGTAATGATAATCACTATTTTTTAGTTTATTTAGTGATCCTTCGTTCATGATCATCGGCTTAGTGGCCTTTATTATAGTATCATAATAATTTTTAATCCTCCGAAAAATGGTGTATGTTAAGTTCAAACGCTGATCGTAATATAGACAACTAATAAAACAAAAAGGTGAAATGTCACTCCAGAATTTTAGGATAATGGTCTGAAAATATATTGAGCAAAATGTTTTTCTTTTAACACATTTCTTAGATAACCTTCAAGTGCAGATTTTTTTAAATCGTCTGTCATCTGAGCTGAGAGTATCATATGAGATTATTTTCCACGTCTCTGTGGCCTTTTCGACCTCTTTATACATTTATACATACACACACACACACACACACACACACACACATACACATATATATATATATATATATATATATATATATATATATATATATATATGCATATATATATATATATATATATGCATATATATATATATATATATATGCATATATATATATATATATATATATATATATATATATATGTGCATATATATATATATATATATATATATATATATAT
>NC_061826.1:10975374-10977874 GCF_019202785.1 Penaeus chinensis | reverse complement strand
ATTATATTGTTTGTATTAAATTTTTATTGTCATCTTACAAGGAGACAATAAAACCTTGACCTTTGTACTGTCTGGAAAATACATTTGTTGTTCTAGTGCAACACGGCGCGTTTATTTCTTCATCTTCTAGCCGACAGCTCCAGCTAAGGAACTAAAAATAAGAAAAGCTAAGTATTGAGCCTAATTGACAGCATTCATTAAAGATAGGGGCTGGACCGTGCAAGATTGCATTTATAGTTATACTTATACACTATCATATGCAGCCTCGTGGTTCTTCTGCTTGACTTCATTCCTTTCTTATGTTTCCTACTACATATTTTCCTTTCATTTTATCCTCCTCCTCATCTTGTACTTCTCTTATGCTAGCCTACCGTTTCTTTATCTCTCTGGACTTTACACGGTGATTCTATGATATTATTATCATTTTTTAAATTCAAATATACTTCTCATATCCTGGGCCATTAAGAGATTTCCCGCTGTGACATCCCACAAGGTCATATTTCCCGTGGGACATCAATAACAGTGCTAATAGGGGGTTGACATGGGGGGGGGGGGGGGGGCTTGACCTTCATGGGAAGGGACCTTGGCCCTTAAGGCACCCTTCCTGGTAGGTGGGGCCTCCTGGGGAACACAGTTATTATTATTTTCATTGTTATTATTATTACCATTATCATCATTATTATTATTATTATTGTTGTCATTATAATTACTATAATTATAATTAATATTTGTGTTGCTGTCATTATTATTATTATCATTATTTTCATTATTACTATTATTATCATTATCATTATTATTATTATTATCATTATCATTACCATTATTTTTTATCATCATTATTGCATTACTATCATTATCATTATCATCATTATTATTATTACAATTATTATTATTATTATTATTATTATTATTATTATTATTATTATCACTGTTATTACTATTGTTATTATTATCACTGTTATTGTTATTATTATTATTATTATTATTGTTATTGTTATTATTATTATCATTATTATCATCATTATTATTATTATAATAATAAACATCATTATTATTATTATTATTATTATTATTATTAATATATTACTATTATTATTATTATTAATACTTCTGTTATTATTATTATCATTATTGTTGATACTTTTGCTATCATTATTAGTATTATTTTTATTGCAAATATTATTATTACTGTTATTATTATTTGTGTTATTATTATTATCATTATTATTATTGTTTTTATTATTATTATTATTATCATTGTTATTATTGTTGTTATTATTATTATTATCATTATTATTATTATTATTGTTGTTGTTGTTGTTGTTGTTGTATTGTTGTTGTTGTTGTTGTTGTTGTTGTTGCTGTTGTTATCATTATTATTATTGTTATTACCATTATTATTATTATTATCATCATTGTTATCATTGTTATTATAGTTATCCTTATTATCATTATCATTATCATTGACATTATTATTATCATTATCATCTTTATCATTACTGTTATCAATACTATTATTGTCATTATTAATATCTTTAGTAGTAGAAGTAGTAAAATGATTATTGTTATTATTATTATTGTTATCTTTATTACTATTATTATCATTTTCATCATTATTATCATAATTATTATCCTCAATGTTATAATTATTATTATCAATATTATTTTTATTATCAGTTCATACCATTATCATTATTGTTATTATTATTAATTATTATTATTATTATTATTATGATTTTCATTATTATGATTATCATTATTGTTATTGTAACTGTTATTATTCTTATCATTATCAACATCATTATTCTCTCTTTTCTTGTTTTCTTCTTCTTCCTTTTCTCTCTTTTTCTTTGCCGTTTCCTAAATCAAAAACATATATTAATCGCAAATTTGAATTACAATTTACTCCCAACTCATATCTTTTTATGTGTTGTTTGCACACATGTATTCCATAAACTTTTTTTTTTTAATATCGAAAATATTACAACTAAAACAATAATCATCTGAAAGAATAAGTGACTTGAAATTTTAATATTGCTTAAAATCAATCTCTGACATAAACAACTAAGTAAACAGAAATGAAAGGAAGGAAACGAAAAACAGAAAAAAAACACACATAAATATTTAGCCAATGAGAACACATGTATCTCTCTGGTCCATGACTCCTATGAAGGCTCGCATGTTAAAAAGTGACATTCTCATTTCGTATTTGTCAGTGGGTGGGTGTGACAGTGCACCTTGAATAACGTGGGTTTTTTTATTGTAATTTTTATTGTTATCATTTTTATTATTATTATTATATTTGGTACTGTTGTTATTATTATCATTATAGTTATTAACATTATTTCTATTGTTTTTCCTTATTGTTTTCTTTATTATCCTTTTAGTCATTATCATTATTATGTTTGTCATAATTGTCATAATTACTACATCATTATCATTACCATAATCATTACTCTCTGTGCGTAAAAGCGAGATGATCAGTCACTCCTCATGTTGC
>NC_061826.1:10940374-10950374 GCF_019202785.1 Penaeus chinensis | reverse complement strand
AGCCATTATTGGTGATGTGTGAGTATGGGTTCCTTTGCATGGGCCTCTTGGGGGAAGTTAAAGCCAAAAGCCCTTTCTGGATATCGTTTGTGCGTCTCTATCTATCTATCTATTTCTGTCTCTGTTTCTGTCTGTCTCTCTCTGTCTCTTTATCTCTCTCTCTCCCTCTCAAAATAACAATAACTATTGAGAAAACAACTCTCTTCACCTCAAGCATTGCCAAACATATGATGGAAACGTGATGTCGTTATTCAGCAAATTGACACATGGCAGTCATGTTGTCTCCATCATGGCATTGCCGCTGCATTATATAGTCTCCCCCCGTTAATTGCTTCCGCCGCGAGACAGGATTAGCTGCCTTATTATCTAGCCATCTGATAGAGTTAGTTTGGACTGAATGCGCCGTGACGTGTGAGAGTAAATGCTAGTTGTAGTGCTTCGTCGTCAGGCCGTTTCGTTTTTATTAAGTTCTCTCTCTCTATCTATCTATCTATCTATCTATCTATCTATCTATCTATCTATCTATCTATCTATCTCTCTTTCTTTCTTTCTTTCATTCATTCATTCATTCATTCATTCATTCTTTCTCTCTCTCTCTCTCTCTCTCTCTCTCTCTATCTCTCTTTCTCTCTCTCTCTCTCTCTCTTTAGATTTTGGATGTGTATGTGTATGTGTGTATAATAACGATATATGTGTTTTATGTGCACTTGAAGACCTTTATGAATGTTGGTGTCGCAGGCATGTGAGGTTGTGGTTTATCGTCCTTTTTATGAGAGGGACGTCGATCATTATAAACGAGTGATCAGATTATCAGTGAAGGTTTTCAATGCAGATCCTAAGGCGTTACAGAGAGACGATGCTAAAAGAGGACGAAGGAAGGGACCCGAGGCGAGAGCGGACGAAGCGTCGGCGAAATATTTGCATCTCTATTTGACCGTGACTTTGGCCGAACCAGATTTCTTTACATATTGGGAATGCTCTGGGAAAGACCGACGATTTCAGATGATAAATGATATTGAAGAAAATCACCCGATTCGCGATCCACACACACACACACATACATATATATACATATATATATATATATATATATATATATATATATATATATATATATATATATATATATATATATATTTACATGTATGTATGTGTGAATAAAAATAAATATACATATGTAAATATATGTATGTACATATATGTGAATGTGTTTATATACATACATACATATATATATATATATATATATATATATATATATATATATATATATATATATATATATATGCGTATGTGTGCATATATATATATATATATATATATATATATATATATATATATATGTATGTATGTATGTATATATACACACACACATACATACATATATACACACATATATATTTACATATATATATGTGTGTGTGTGTGTGTGTGTGTGTGTGTGTGTGTGCGTATGTGTGTGTACTGTATATTTCTGCATGTCGTGTTTTATTTCGGTGTTCATGTCGGTCTTTGTGTCAGAATAAAGCACCAAAGGCTGGCAATCACTCTAAACACCCGACATAATCACCGACAACTAAGTATTAAAGGTGTGACAGCCATCCGAACTGGCGTCAACACACCTGCAAAAGCGTGTATTTCATTGTCATCGTATCTGGATATTTTTAATTGTGATAGTCTGTGTATTTGTTTGTTTGTTTGTCTGTCTGTTTTGTTTTGTTTTTAATATGTTTATAATTTGCCATCCTCTCTCTTCCTCCTTTTCCTGTTTTCTTTGTATCTATCTATTTCTGTATCTATCTATCTATCTATCTTTCTATCTATCTATCTATCTATCTATCTATCTATCTATCTATCTATCTATCTATCTATCTATCTATCTATCTATCTATCTATCTATCTATCTATCTATCTATCTATCTATCTATCTGTCTCTCTCTCTCTCTCTCTCTCTCTCTCTCTCTCTCTCTCTCTCTCTCTCTCTCTCTCTCTCTCTCTCTCTCTCTCTCTCTCTCTCTCTCGCTCTCTCTCTCTCTCTCTCTCTCTCTCTCTCTCTTTCTATCTATCTATCTATCTGTATACCTATCTATCTATCTATCTCACTCACTCGCTTTCACTCTTTCCATTTATCATTTTTTTTCTCTCACTTTCTTTTTATTTCCTTCTCTTTCTCTTCCTTTCTCTCGCTCACACTCCCTACCTCTCTTTTTCTAATCCCTTTTCCCTCTTTCGGTGCTTCGATTGTAAAAGGATGATTGATCTAATTATCAGCAGTTCGCTTAACATAATTACGGGAATGTCGTATTTCGAAAATGAGTGAAAAAAGAGATGTATTTCGAAAATGAGTGAAAAAGAGATGTATTTCGAAGTTATAATAGGGATTGGTTATCGCAGACAATTACGTTATTATCAAACTTTGTTATATAGACCACTGAAGCCGCTGGTCCTGAAATTGTATTATCATGAGCATTAATTTTCTGAATGTTGCGTCTGTTGTCATTGATGAATGGCCGGGTGTTGCGTTGATGGAAATGGTTTGCACGTTTCCGGAACTTATGATTGGTATTCTATACTTTTATTGCTAGTTTCTCTCTCTCTCTCTCTCTCTCTCTCTCTCTCTCTCTCTCTCTCTCTCTCTCTCTCTCTCTCTCTCTATCTATCTATCTATCTATCTCTCTCTCTCTCTCTCTCTCTATCTATCTATCTCTCTCTCTCTCTCTCTCTCTTTCTTTCGTTTTTTTTCGAATGGAGATAAAATATTATTTATCCATCTAATTGCAAAACAGCAATTTAATAACCAATCAGATACCCAGAAAAAACATATTCATTCTTTGCCCGTTTTTGGAAACATTTCGAAAGCGTTTAGGTAAATTATGAATTTCTGTGCAATTTTGTACTGCACAGATAAAAGTGGATTTTATTATTGCCACTATAAATCATACGGTATCAGCCCACACTGACTCTATGTACCTTCATGTTTATAAACAACGGATGATAAATCAACTTTTCCCGTTTAATTATTGCACTTACGTTTATTGTTATATATAATGGAATAAATGAATGGTTGCTTCATATTACATGGATCAGCTGATCAAGTTTTCAAAGGTTGTGTATAAATGCACAAACGCACACATACTTGCGCGCCCACACGGACACAGCCGTATACAGACATACGTACATACGAACTAAAGCAGATCACATAAACTGCAGACTCACACATATGTAAAACGAAACAAGGTAATTTTTCTAAAACAGAAAAATTACAATTAACCACACACACACACGTGTACAGTACACACAAAATATCACACGTACACACACACACACACACATTACACACACACACACACACATACACACACACACACACACACACACACACACACACACACACACACACACACACACACACACACACACACACACACACACACACACACACACACACACACACAACAAAACAAACAAACCAGCAAACACAAGCAGCTTCCCAGTCACGCAAAATAAAAAAAAATAAAAAAATCTCACATCACATCTAATCTTAAACAAAAACATTCAAGTAACGTTTTCAAAAGAATGTCAATTGAAAACGACCTTAGCAGCATCTCAAAAGAATGCTCCGTCTCTCCTTTGCCTCCCCCTCCCGCCACCCACGCTTAATTATGTCTGTCTTTAATTGAATTGTAATTAACGAAGGGTAAGCAAAACACCTGTTCACTTAGACTGAGATCCGAGCTATTTTGAAGTGATTGAGAAGATAATCCCTTTAAAATGTTTTTATTCTGTTTTATCATTTTTCCTTCGTTTTTACAGTCTTTGGGGTGGATTGTCTCTTAATGACTAAAATAAAACCCCTTAAGGATATATTTGATCAATATGAGGATGATGAGGATAGGGAGGATGACAATAATAATAATTATAGTAATAAGGATTATACTAGCAATAATGTTAATAATAATATAACAAAATAATGATAATGACAAATAATAATAATAACTAATAATAGCGATATCAGTAATGATGATAATGATAGCAATAACAACAGCAATAATGATTATCATAATTATAATCCTTTTTCGCTACAGGATCAGAGATAATGAAGGAAGTAAACCCAAGACATCTCAGCTTCAAAGGTGTTGATAAGAAGCGTATGAAAACTGAGGTGAATAGAATGAACCGGCTGATGCCGTCCTTAACGCTCACAACACGTCCGACACCAACGCCCTTATTGCTTCAGAGGCTGTTTGTGTTGGTGAAGAGTTAGGTATGAAGCCTAGAAAGGACTTGGCATACTCTGGTGGTAAAATACGCATGAAGAGAAAGGTGATAGGGGGCGAATGAAATCAATAATATCCATCAGAACATGCTCTTTGATATGAATCAGAAGTTATTTCCTGAGTTTGATGGACAGGTGTTTGGGGGAAATGATGTTGTTCCGAATGAAGGAGAGAGTATGGAATTCTGGAGTGAAATCTGGGACAACTAGGTAAGCCACAATTCTAACGCAAAGAGGCTGTACGTTGTCCAGACAGAGATGGCATATGTAGATAGACAGCTGAATGTAATCACTGATCCCAAAAGCTGCAAAAACAGCTTAGGAAGGTTCCAAGGGTACTGGATTAAGTATCATAGTCCATTACATGAAAGAATAGCTACACAATTGAATGAGCTTTTACAGGCAGATGTGCCTGAATGAATGACTAATGGGAGAACAGTACTTTGTTTGAAGGACCCCGACAAGAGGAATGCTGAGGACAATTACCGTCCTATATTTTGTCTCCCTGTCATGTGAAAGTTTTTTAGTAGTGCTTTAGCATATGGAAACGGTTGGCATTTTTCCAGCTGAGTAGAAAGGATGTCGAAAGAAGTCGAGAGGAAGTAAGGACCAACTTTTCATTGATAAAATGGCCCTTAAGGACTGCTAGAGAAGGCATACTAAATTAGCGATGGCTTGGATCGAAAAGCGTAAAGCATTGCGTCCTTACTGAGGAGAACGGCTTAGAAGAGCCACTACTCTTTGTAGTTGACAACCAGAGTGATTAACGTTGAAGACGGTGAACAACCTGAGAAAAAGAAAGGGCGATAAAAAAGGAGTAAATGGAACGATGGAAAGTCATGCCGATAAGTGGAAGGCGGATCAGGGATGTAGAGGGAGTTGCTGATATGGATGAGTCGTGTTATGGTCGAGAACATCAGACTTGAAGTGAGGGGATGATTATAGTGGCACAGGACCTGGCTCTTAGAATAAAGGCAGTGAAACATAATGTAGAGAAACAGAACATATCACCTTTATATAGAGTTTGTAGAGAAAGAGATGAAACAGTAAACCATCTGATTAGTGAGCGCAGTAAGTTGGCTCAGACAAAACACAAAAAGCGACATGACAACGTTGCCAGAATTGTGCACAAGGAGTTATGCAAAAAAAAAAACATGAACTCCTTTATACCTCTAAATGATACGAACGCGCACAGTCAAAATTTAATGGGATTTCACGATACAAACTGATCGTGAAATTAAGGTGAGGCGTCCGGACATTCTTTCAGTGGACAAGACTTCAATGGCCTGCCTCACAATCGACATAGCAATCCCGGGTGATAAGAGGATAGTTAAGGAGAGAGAAAAGGTTCACGGTTACCAGGATTTGAAGGTCGAACTCCAGAGATTGTGAAAGGTGAGAGCGAAGGTGATACCAGTGATCGTAGGAGCGTTAGGTCTGGTTACCTGTAATTCAGAAACTTGGATTGAACTAAGGACTACAAGGATTCTTAGAAAAGTGCGTGTGGATTACAGTCCGCCTTCAAGGAAATATCCAGTGATCAAGATCTATACTATGCGACGCAATGATAATAATAATAATAATAATAATAATAATGATGATGATAAAAATAATAATATTAATAACAATAATAACAACACCAACATCAACACGAAAAACAAAGGTTTTCAACATAAAGACTCATTCTGTTTTAATAGAGAGAATATTCCCTAGGGCAGCCATTCCTGACACTCCCTCTCCCCTCTTCTCTATATCCCTGCCCCTCTCTCCATACTCCTATCTCTCTCTTCCACCTCTCATCCTTTCTACCTTTCTCCCTTTCCATTTCCCCTTCTCCTATTTCCCTTACTCTCCACTTTCTGTCACTCCGTTCACCTATTTTCCATTCACCCCTTCCTTCCTTCCTTTCACTCTTCATTATCTTCTACCCCTCCCTCTCCTCTCCTTTTATTCAGTTCCCTCTCTCTCTCACTCGCTCCACTCCCTCTCTCTACTCTTTCTCTCCACTCCATCTCTCTTTTTCCTCTTTTACACCCTTCCGCCCCTCTCTTCTTACCTTGTTCCCCTCCTTTTTTGTACACCATTCCCTTCTCATCCCCACCTTTCCTTTCTCCCTCCCTGTAAAACCTTTCTTTCCTCCCCCCTCCTCTTCTCTCCTTCACTCTGCACCTCTTCCTCCTTCTTCACCTCTCCTTTTCTTCCTCCTCTGTCCTCTCTCCCTCCCTCTGCACCCCTCCGTTCCTCCTCCTCTCCTCTCTTCTCTTTCCCTCCCTCTGCACCCCTCCGTTCCTCCTCCACCTCCTCCTCACTTCTCTCTCCTTCCCACTACCCCCCCTTTCCTTACACCCCTCCCTCCCCTATCTCACATCCTCCTTTACTCCGTCCTTACCCTCCCCTCCCTAATACCCTCCCGTCCCTCCTCTTCCCCTCCCGTACCCTCCCCTTCCCTTACTCCCTTCTTTACAACCCTCCCCCTCCCTTACACCCCTCCCACCCCTCTTCCTCCCCCTCCCCCATCTACATCCTACGCACACCTAAGCCTATCTATCCATTAAGGTCTTGGCACTCGTAGGATCTCGGGGTTTCAGTGCCATTACCTCCTTGACATCTCGCTCCTAACAGACCTTAAAATTTCCCCGCCCAGGCCCTGTTTCTCCCTCTTTAAGGGCGGCGTAACTCCTCGGCTGTTCTCCTTGGCGCCTATTAAACTGGTGTGAATTTGTTTCGATTCTCTTCGTTTTTTTGTTTGTTTTTTGTGATTTTTTTTTTTTTTTTTGGGTCTTTTTTCCCTGTTTTCTTTGGTCTGTCTCTTTGGTTTTGTTTTTTTTTTTTTGCTTTCCTTCTTTCTTTTTTTTCTTTTTTTTACCACATTTGTTTTTTCTGCATTTCTTTTAACAACGAATATCTAAACCTTAGTTTTCGCATTACTGTAATGTACGTTAATCTAAATAATCTAAAATTGCGAAATTGATCCCAAATTTTCATCTAGATACTAAAACAACGTCATTAAGAGTATCTTTCCATTACTGTTATTAATGATGCAGTTTAAAGAAGTAGTTATCCCTGAAGACGAATTGACAATTGTAGAATTGAATGCATATCATTATAAGTTCTTTTACAAATATTAATTGCAGTGCTTCCTACTTTAAATGTCAAAGTTGAATGTAGTAAAGTGAAAACTTGCAGTCTATTACCATAGAATATGAAGTGTTACCTATATGTCTGTGTGTGTGTATTTGTGTGTTTGTGTTTGTATATGTGTGTTTGTGTGCGTGTGTGTGTGTGTGTTTGAGTATTTGTATACATGCATGTATTTGTATTTGTGTATGTATGCAGGGCCGTCATTATAGCTATTTTTCAAAATTAGCTATTCTAGGAGAATTTTAAAGCTACGATCAGAGGTATAATTTGGGCAAAAAAAATGTGGGAGGGGGGCAGGCCTGACCTTGAGGGAGGGGGGGGGAGGAGGGGCAGGCCAGACCTTGAGGGGGGAGGGGGGGCAGGCCAGACCTTGAGGGGGGAGGGGAGCAGGACAGACCTTGAGGGGGGAGGGGGGCAGGCCAGACCTTAAGGGGGAAGGGGGCAGGCCAGACCTCGAGGGGGGAGGGGGGCAGGCCAGACCTTGAGGGGGAAGGGGGGGGCAGGCCAGACCTTGAGGGGGTAGGGAGGGCAGGCCAGACCTTGAGGGGGAAGGTGGGGCAGGCCAGACCTTGAGGGGGAGGGTGGAAGGCCAGACCTTGAGGGGAGAAGAGGGGGCAGGCCAGACCTTGAGGGGGAGGGGGGGAAGGCCAGACCTTGAGAGAGGGAGGGGGCAGGCCAGACCTTGAGGGAGAATGGGGGGGCAGGCCAGACCTTGAGGGGGAAGGGGGGCAGGCCAGACCTTGAGGGGGGACGGGGGCAGGCCAGACCTTGAAAGAGGGAGGGGGCAGGCTAGACCTTAAGGGGGAAGGGGGGGCAGGTCAGACCTTAAGGGGGGCAGGAAGGGGGGGCAGGAAGGGGGGGGGGGCAGGCCAGACCTTGAGGGGGAAGGGGGGCAGGCCAGACCTTGAGGGGAGAGGGGAGGCAAGCCAGACCTTGAGGGGGGAGGGGGGGCAGGCCAGACCTTGAGGGGGAAGGAGGAGGCAGGCCAGACCTTGAGGGGGAGGGGGGGCAGGCCAGACCTTGAGGGGGGAGGGGGGCAGGCCAGACCTTGAGGGGGGAGGGGGGCAGGCCAGACCTTGAGGGGAGAGGGGGGGCAGGCCAGACCTTAAGGGGGGGGGTAGGCCAGACCTTGAGAGGGAGGTGGGGCAGGCCAGACCTTGAGGGGGGAGGGGGGCAGGCCAGACCTTGAGGGGGAAGGGGGAAGGACAGACCTCGAGGGGGGAGGGGGGCAGGCCAGACCTTGAGGGGGAAGGGGGGGGCAGGCCAGACCTTGAGGGGGAAGGTGGGGCAGGCCAGACCTTGAGGGGGAGGGTGGAAGGCCAGACCTTGAGGGGAGAAGAGGGGGCAGGCCAGACCTTGAGGGGGAGGGGGGGAAGGCCAGACCTTGAGAGAGGGAGGGGGCAGGCCAGACCTTGAGGGGGAATGGGGGGGCAGGCCAGACCTTGAGGGGGAGGGGGGCAGGCCAGACCTTGAGGGGGAAGGGAGGCAGGCCAGACCTTGAGGGGGGAGGGGGGCAGGCCAGACCTCGAGGGGGAAGGGGGGCAAGCCAGACCTTGAGGGGGAAGGGGGGGCAGGCCAGACCTTGAGGGGGAAGGGGGGACAGGCCAGACCTTGAGAGGGGAGGGGGGCAGGCCAGACCTTGAGGGGGGAGGGGGGTCAGGCCAGACCTTGAGGGGGGAGGGGGGCAGGCCAGACCTTGAGGGGAGAGGGGGGGCAGGCCAGACCTTGAGGGGGGAGGGGGGGCAGGCCAGACCTTGAGGGGGGAGGGGGGGCAGGCCAGACCTTGAGAGGGGAGGGGGGCAGGCCAGACCTTGAGGGGGGAGGGGGGGCAGGCCAGACCTTGAGGGGGGAGGGGGGGCAGGCCAGACCTTGAGGGGGGAGGGGGGCAGGTCAGACCTTGAGGGGGGGGGGGGGGGCAGGCCAGACCTTGAGGGGGGAGGGGGGGCAGGCCAGACCTTGAGGGGGGAGGGGGGGCAGGCCAGACCTTGAGGGGGGAGGGGGGCAGGCCAGACCTTGAGGGGGGAGGGGGGGCAGGCCAGACCTTGAGGGGGGAGGGGGGGCAGGCCAGACCTTGAGGGGGGAGGGGGGGCAGGCCAGACCTTGAGGGGGGAGGGGGGGCAGGCCAGACCTTGAGGGGGGAGGGGGGCAGGCCAGACCTTGAGGGGGGAGGGGGGCAGGCCAGACCTTGAGGGGGGAGGGGGGCAGGCCAGACCTTGAGGGGGGAGGGGGGGCAGGCCAGACCTTGAGGGGGGGGGGGGGGCAGGCCAGACCTTGGGGGGGGAGGGGGGGCAGGCCAGACCTTGAGGGGGGAGGGGGGGCAGGCCAGACCTTGAGGGGGGAGGGGGGGCAGGCCAGACCTTGAGGGGGGAGGGGGGGCAGGCCAGACCTTGAGGGGGGAGGGGGGGCAGGCCAGACCTTGAGGGGGGAGGGGGGGCAGGCCAGACCTTGAGGGGGGAGGGGGGGCAGGCCAGACCTTGAGGGGGGAGGGGGGGCAGGCCAGACCTTGAGGGGGGAGGGGGGGCAGGCCAGACCTTGAGGGGGGAGGGGGCAGGCCAGACCTTGAGGGGGGAGGGGGGGCAGGCC
>NC_061826.1:10925374-10930374 GCF_019202785.1 Penaeus chinensis | reverse complement strand
ATTAATCTTCATGATTACTGACCTTCGTGCTGTTTTATTGTCAAAACTTGTATTATAGATACGAGTATATATCACTGTAAATGGACAGTCAAGGCTAAAGGTAAACTATCTGTTAACTACATTATTATTAGAACTGCAGAATAATGATAATGATATCCTCTACTTTAGCATCAATTGAATCACATATGCAATGTACTGAGTTACATATCTAAAACCACTTTGCGTTGCATTCATAGTGAAAGCACCATCTAGAAAATCCTTCAATAAAAGGAAATATAATCTGCAGATATTCCTCTAAAATCAGCCCCCCCACCCCACCCCACCCCACACACGAAAACAAATGCATAATAAAATCTTTTATTTCTCATGCTTTTTTCCGCAGCAAACGTGATATGGTATCGGCACTTTCACGACTCCAGCGCACTCTAAATCATCCTGATAGATCCAAGGCTATTAGTATTTGGAAGTGCATACGAGCAAGCCAGCACAAGCTGCAATTTTTCTCTTCGGTATTCTGCTCGCTTGCTTTACATAGAGTCATCGGCTTTAGGTCCGAAATTGTGCGAAGATGCCTACTCACTGTCATCTAGATTGAGAAGGTTCATCGCCAGGTTATGGGAGCATTTTGGGTAAATGTAAGTATATACTTGCTTATATAAGTATGCACTCGCTTGCAAGTACGCAGGGACTTTTGATAGATGGATACAGAGATAGGTAAATAAGTAGGTAGATTGAGAGATAGATAACAAATACGTACATATCATGCATACGTACATAGAGAGATAGATAGACAGACATTCAGGTAAGTAGACTGATAGAGAGAGAGAGAGAGAGAGAGAGAGAGAGAGAGAGAGAGAGAGAGAGAGAGAGAGAGAGAGAGACAGAGACAAACAGACATACAGACAGACAGAGAGACAGACAGAGACCGACAGACAGACAGACAGCATATATGCGTATGTATATTGTATACACATGTACCAAGCATGTGTAGAACAAAGAGAGCAACCCCAGCCCACCCTTACGCGATGCTGCATATAATACTGCATGACAGCATTCATTTCCTAATCCTAACCTCAGCCTCAGATACACAGGTTCACGTAGCTCACGTTATAATGTAAATGTGTGTTCATATTTCCCAACTCTGACGTGGGAAATAACGAAAACAAAGCAACGTAATTAAAAAGAGATTAAAAAAGAACAATAACTTTGTGCAAAGGCCTTGGTGGCTCGTAGAAATGGGGAGGGGGGAAGGGAGGGGAAGAGGGGGAGGAGGGGGAGGTCATAGTTAAGCAGGGTCGAGGAGATGGGTGTGGGGGGAGTGGGGGGGGAGGCCGAGGAAGAGCATAGGAAGGCTAAAGAAAGGTGGAAACTGAGAGAGGGAGAATCACTGACGTAGGAGGATTAATATGAATGAATAACGAATGGAGGGAGGGTGATAGTAGGTTAGGGGAAAGGGAAAGGGAGAGAGAAAGAGAATGATGGCGTAAGAGGATTTCTGTGAATAAAAAAACACACAGAGGAATAATATGAATAACTGATAACAATGTACATGAATAATGAATGAAGGAAACGTATCCACAATATGAAAGGAAACTTTAAATAACGTTTCGAAACAAACCAGACTCCTCTTCAGTGAACGGAGGCGACAGCAGAGGATGATTGTAAATACCAGCATGGAATAAAAGGAAAGGGAAGAATAGTAGAAATGAAATGAAATATAAATCAAAAGATGAGAAAAAAAATAGAAGCGTGAAGAATAAGTTTGTTTATTTACGCCATGTAAATCAATAAACACATACCTAAGACCGACGAGGAAAAGGTGTGGGAGAAAGGAAAAGACACAAAATAAGGAAGTAAAAATCACAAAAAATCACATAAAGAGAAAAGAAGAATCACAAAAAGAGGGACAAAAAGTCACAAAAAAGGAAGAAAAGGCACAAAAAGAGAAAGGAAGAATCACAAAAAGACAAAAGAAGGATCGCAAAAAGAGGAAGAAAAATCCCCCCAAAAGACGAAGAAAAAACAAAAATACCCCAAAAGACGAAGAAAAAGACAAAAACAAAACAAAGAAAGAGACACAAAAAGACAAAGAAAAACAAGAAGAAGGAAGAGTCATGAAGAGAGAAAGTAATCACAAAATGAGGAAGAAAGAGAGTGTTAATGCTAATAAATCTCCCTCTGGTGACGATATCAAGCGGCGTCTGATAGCAGCATTAAGCTCATCTCATCACCTGCATACCAATAAGATGGCGCTGTTAATGGTAAAGGTAATGGCTTTTGCGATGATTGAGAGCTTGCTGTTGATGGCAACGTCACTGCAAGCGGCGTTGATAGCGGTGGGATAAAGTGGGATTGATATAGAGCGGCGGGAATCAACGCAATCCAATCCAATCCGAAGCCGCTTACGTAATTATTTCATTTAGAGTAACTGTTTGTGCGTTATTATGTGGGTCAGGGGCGCAGGGGAAGTAGAGTGTATATGCACTGTATTACTATGTGTGTGTGTATGTATATATATATATATATATATATATATATATATATATATATATATATATATATATATATATATATATATTTATATATATATACATATATATATATATATATATATATATATATATATATATGTGTGTGTGTGTGTGTGTGTGTGTATTTATATATATCCATCCATCTATCTATCTTTTAGGCATATATATATGTGTGTGTGTGTGTGTGTGTGTGTGTGTGTGTGTGTGTGTGTGTGTATACACATATTGTGTGTGTGTCTGAATTTATATATGCAGCATCACCATTCCTGCTTGGGAAATTATGAGAATGGTCTTCATTATAAAACCACAATATTCCAACTGTTGGTGTAAACACATCATTAGATGTATTTCCATTTTTTGTAGAAAAAAATATATAGTGCAGTTATTACTGTGTATTTTTAAGCCAACGTAATGACAGCAAATCCTATTTAGGTATTTTTTGTCACAAAACTTCCACAACCTCTGTAGTTGACTACTCTTTGTTTAGAGGATGAATTCCTGTATTATTGGCATTATTTTCCACAAGGGCAAGCATGGTTATGGCAACGGCTCCATGCCATGACCAGCTCACTAAATTACAGGGTAAAGTATGTGCAACCCTGGCGTTTTTGGGGTAAGTTAATTAACGGGCAAACCAATTGCAGAGGATTTTATGTAGACCGTTTGGGGGAAGTTGAAATTAACATCGTTAACATACGCTATAAAATGGACATCGACAATACTAATTAATACTAGTATAAATAACGCTTGCATGTGTTATTTAGTAGAGTCAAACTGCAAAGGGAGCCGTGGTAGGGGGATTTTAAGAGACACAGTCCTTTAATAATGACACAAATACTTCAATTTAATCCAGCAATTTCCACGGGATATCTCGTACTCTCCCCAATGATCAGGTCTACAGCTGTTGTTGTTGTTGAATAGAAACGGACTAAAACCACTATAAATGCTCACTATACATCATAATGAAGTTATCTATACCAATGTTAACGCACTTTATAATGTGAACCAACTCCAGAAAATTCTAGAAGGGAATGCATGTAGTATGCTGGTACTCCATGTAACTGTCATATTCAAAAGTCAGTGACACCGTAATTAGTCGTCTTGCTATTTTTGCTATTTCTGTAAATCTGTTTTCTCGGCTCTCCCTTTGAATATAGAATAAAACCCGGCATCAGATATAATATGTGCATAATTAGTCACTTAACCTCGAACCTGTCATTTGACTGGAAGCAGATAGTGCTATTCACCACAACGGTGGGGTGAAATAGGCTTTTTGATAGGTAGCCGTAAGATCATAATTACGAATAGCGAGGAGCTTGAGAGAGATATGAAGGGGCTGATGTGAATATATATAGAACGAAGACTTTAAGATATGATGGAGGGGAATATTTCAGAAACACTGGTCTTGATCTTGGTACACAGTGGAGACTGGTTAACTGCTTCCTTTTCAGTTGCCTTATTTACTACCATGGCTAACTGTACTTGTGGAAACAGGCTATGATGCATTTGACATATAGCCTAAACATCATATCATAATATAACATTGTAATTAAAAATATAACTTCATCTCTAAAAATATCACGTAGATTTTCACCGATTCACCTCCCCAGGCTTTGTTATATTTCATATACGGTCACGATATAATGACACTTCTGCATATAGCATACGTGTATCTAATGAAATGAAATGTTTATATAGCTCTTTGCACCTCTTGGCAGGCTTTATCACACGTAATGTACAAGTATTTGCTTATATTTAACAGTCAAAAATCTTAATGCTTACTTTCACGTCTCTGAGAGTATATCAATCCAGAGTGTGGAATCCTAACAGGAAGAGCTCAAGGGTTTATGTTTACACTTTGCTTATCACATGCTGACCTTGCTAGTCATCGTGCAAAGGTATAACATGGCCCCGTTTGTTGACGCGACGCAAGTTTATTTGATATCCTTTGTAATAATAGTAGCATCTGAAATTCGAGTGCTCGGGGATAGTTTTTTAGTTTAGTCCTTTTTTTACCACCCTGGCCAACTGCACAGGCGTCGTCAAGCTGTAGTACATTTGATGCATGGTCATAACATTACATAATGGTATTACATTTGAATTTCACGCTATCACATTATTATGATAAGTACTATATCAGTTAAAGGAAAAGAACAATTACACAGTCCTTTATCTACTGTGTGTGTGTATGTGTGTGTGTGTGTGTGTATGTGTGTGTGTGTGTGTGTGTGTGTGTGTGTGTGTGTGTGCGTATGGTTTAGTTTAGTCCTTTATTTACCACCCTGGCTAACTGCACAGGCGTGGGCAAGCTGTGGTACATTTAATGCATGGTCATAACATTACATAGTGTTACATTTGAATTTTAGCCTATAACATTGCTATGAGTACTTTATCAGTTTAAGGAAAGGGAAAATTGCACAGTCCTTTATCCACTCATCTGCCACGCCGGCATATAGCTTGGGCGTGGGA
>NC_061826.1:10839240-10841740 GCF_019202785.1 Penaeus chinensis | reverse complement strand
TGAATAAATACATGAGTAAAAATCGAATGAATAAGTTGATGAATAATTAAATGAATAAATAGATGAAAAAAAGGAATAAATACATGAGTAAATAAGCGAATTAATTAAGAGAGTAATAAATAAAAAATAGATGAATAAATATATAAATAAACAAATAAATAGATGAATAAATAAATAAATAAACAAATAAATAGATGAATAAACATTTGAATAAATAAACAAATTGACGAATTAGATAGATAAATAAATAGGCGATTAAATAAAAGAATAGACGAATAGATAAACAAATAGACGAATAAATAAAAAAAGAGACAAATAAATAATAAATAAATAGACCAATAAATAAATAGACCAATAAATGAAAAAAGACAAATAAATAAGAAAATAGACAAATTAATGATAAATAAATAGACGAATAAATAACAACCAAAAAAACGAATAAATCAAAAAATAGACAAATCAATAATTGAATAAATAAAGGTAATTTTTAAAAACTGTTTTGTATGTGAAGGAGGAATTTGTCTCGAAATGTGCCTTGGGTTTTAAAGAAATACGCAAGTTATCCCTATAATACATGAATAAAAAAAAAAAAAAATTGTGGCAATTGGGTAATTATGTAAATAATACGATAATTTTATCTTATATTTCCATATATTTCCTCGGATGTTTCTCTAAATCATCAGTAAAAACAAAGAAATATATTATTATGGTTCTTGTTTTTTTAAGTGAATTTTAAGAGAAGTGTTAACCGTTGTGAAGTGTGTTTTATGAGTAAATAGTGTTATTTATTTGTGATTTTGGAATTTAAATCAAAGTCTGTGTGTAAATGAAAAAAAGGGAGAGAGTTAATCGTATGATGTGTAATTAAAGAAATGTCTAGAGTGGTGAAACAGTTATCTAATATATAATTAAGTATTTAATTCAGATATTCATGGAATTGTTAGTTAAGAAGTTATCAAGTCCGTCTTGGGGAAAAAAAAAAAAATACATGTGTTTTTTTTTTTTGTGTATTGTGAATTACAGTATTTATTCGTTTATTTGCGATTTTATTTTTAAGATTTGTTAAGAATCCATGCAAATATTAGTAAAGGAATTTTGAAAATATTCTAAGTGTGCTTACTCCGGAATTTAGTGCTTCATTTTTATTTATACATAGGAAGTTCAGTCTAAGAAAAAAGTTTTAATTGTGTATTTTCCGGCAGTTTTATGTGTTTCTATGCGTAAGAATTTATGGAAATTACCAAATATCTCTCAAGTGGACGTCAATCCTGTCGCTGATTCAGGTAGGCAAATGGAACAGTTTTTTCACTTTTTGGAAATTTCTAACATGTGCATAGGGTCGGAAATCCTATTGCTCCCAGGCTCCTTGCGCGTGTGTGTGTGTGTGTGTGTGTGTGTGTGTGTGTGTGTGTGTGTGTGTGTGTGTGTGTGTGTGTGTGTGTGTGTGTGTGTGTGTTTGTGTTTTTTTTTTTTTTTTTTTTTTTGTCTCTTGCTTCCTTTATATTGATATCGATGGAAATATTATTAGTAACAACACTGTATGCCTACATTGCATGCCCTTGGTTAAAGCACGACCATTTGCATGCATGTCAGGTTTGATTTTAATGAGGTCAAAATCGTTATGTTGAAGTGCCTTTCCACGCGTGAGTTCGTTACGTTATATGCACATTATCACAGTATACAGCAATATATACATATATATATATATATATATACGAACGTTCGTATGTTTGTGTATGTGTACCTATATGTGTAGTATCATTAATCATTGTAATTTTTATATAATGATGCGCAGCAGTTTGGCTAGTTAATACTTTCTTTTTGTACATAGATAGATAGACAGATAGATATAGATATATAAACGTACATGACATGGGTAACAAGAGAGATTTTAAAATTAAAATAACCTTTAATCACAGTTATTTGTACACACTGGAAATCGGTTGTTTCTTTGAACATTTACTGCATAATGCTTGTGTGAACCTTAATAGAGATATTATTCATAATGAGATTTGGTGCAATAGTTCTCATGTTCTCCACAACCTTCATTCCCCCGTTTTTCGTACCTAACTTATCTATCCTAACCAAAACAAACTTAACCTAACCTAACCTACACAAGTTTAACCTAAGTTAATTTAACTTAACCTAACGCACCGTAACGTAACCTGACAAAACAGAACACAGCACAACACAACACATCACAGAACAGCACAACACAACAGAGATCAGCACAGTACAACACAACACAGCATAGAACAGCACAGAACAACAAACACAATGCAGATCAGCACAGATCAACACAGCACAGCACAACCCACTCTGACCCTAATGCAACTATGACAGGGGAACATGGGACCTAGGAAACTTCTCCTGCTGTACAATGTAAATAGCAATAAGAAAAATGACTTGATATAGCATTTGGAGGTCGTACGTACTTCACTCCCTTTATAAGGACTGATATATGCCCTCTTAAGTTTCAATTTATTACGCCGATACGAAG
>NC_061826.1:10819240-10836740 GCF_019202785.1 Penaeus chinensis | reverse complement strand
TTTCTTCCAAAGCTTCTCCTACATTATGTAAATGGATGTAGTCGACGGGGAAGTTCAAGGAGTTTGAGTTTACATAAATTTAGGCACGAGAACCACACAGTCTCCCTGTGGGGATATAGGGAGATGGGTAATAGGAAATGGAAGGGGAGGAAATGTAGGGGAGAAAAGGGGGAAGTAGGGGAGAAAATGAGAGGGTAAAGGGGGAGACTAGAAGTGGGGAAGGAGGGGAGGAAATGAGAGGGGAAATGGGGAGATTAGAAGTGGGGAAGGAGGGGAGGAAATGAGAGGAAAAGTAGAGGAGTAAAAAAGAGAAGTTATGGGAGAAGAAAGGAGAAGTTATGGAAGAAAAGAAGGGAAGTTATGGGAGAAATGGAGAGACAAGATGTGAGAGAGGAGGAATGGAAATAGAAAAGGATAGAAGAGGAGAAAAGGAGAAATTAAGGGCGAAAATGAGAGGGTAAATAGAGAGACAAAAAGTGAGGGAGGAGGGAAGATGATAAATGGCGGGGAATGGGGAGAGGAAAAGAGGAAGGAAGAACAATCCAGAATTTGAAGAAAAAAAAAAAAAAATTGGGAAGAAAAATTAGAATTGAATAGATAACCATGAATCAAAAATAACAGATCAGAAAGAGGAATGCAGATAAAAACGGAGTAAAAATTGCTAGTCCTAAATATTTTTTTATGGAATGCAAATGTATGTAGAGTAAGTTGAAATCGATGCTCATTTTGAATGACGTCACTATATGCAGATGTCACTGTCCTAATTTACCCTGTACACGTGGCACATTGAATTTATTAAAAACACCCAAAAATGAGAAGATATTCTATTTTTAGGCCTATATGAAGACGTCAATGAGGAGCAGCCTGTGTAGACATGCATTTAGATATGATAAAGATATAAAAATTCCCACAGGATAATAATAAAAAGATACGAGGCGAAGCTTTAAAAAACATTCTTAAGAATAACACATTCCATATAAGACTTACATAAGTTAAACTAGAATCGGAAAGGCTTTTTTTTTCACCCACTTTTTTCCCCCTTTTTAATCACAAAGACGGGGGATGACTGACGAGAATAACATAAGGGCCGAGTATAGCACAGTCTTCCCCCTGCCAACAGCGTGTCAAGGGGGTACCACCACCGCACACTGTCTCGTATATTCCCTCAGTCGCTTCCTTCTGCCACCTTCCACCTCTGACTTTATCGCGTGTTGTTAGCCCGTTCGCAAAGTTCAGCCATCCTCGCTAGTTATGGAGTAATATCGGACCTTAGCGACTTAAGGGGGGTGGGCTGGGGGGTTTTGGTGATGGGGGGGGGGGGGTGAGGGCCTCTCGTTAGCGCACCGGCCCTTTTATCGTTGTCTTATTCGTTTCCCTTTTTTTTTAAAGGTTTTTAGGGTTTATTTTTGTGGGATTTGGTTGATATGTATCTTTGGATATATATGTGTATGTATTGTACACTCCATTCATTCATGCGGTTAGTCATTCACTCACCCTAATACACACACACACGTTTGTGCACACGTACGAGTACATGTACACTCACACACACACAAACACCTATACGTACACACACACACCTACACGTACACACACACACGCTTGTGCACACGTACATGTACACACACACATACACACAAACGCACACACACACACGCGCGCGCGCGCACACACACACGCACACCCACACATACACGCACACACACACACACGCGCGCACACACACACACACACACACACACACACACACACACACACACACACACGCACACACGTACATGCAGACACGGAGATCACAGACTGAAATCATATGTAAAAATACTTGTTTTGAAAACATGTTTTTCAGCGCTCTCCTGCCAGTTGATGTTAGTGTCAATTTTGCTTACAAAGTTGAAAGTCTGAACCATTTGTACGCCATTTACAAATGCATCTCAGTCGAAATTCATACTTCAGAAAAGGTGAGAGGGAGGTAAATTTTGGATTATTTTCCTTTGCCTGTGGCTGTTTTTATCCGTCTCACTCTTTGTATATGATATATATATATATATAAATATATATATATATATATATATATATATATATATATATATATATATGCATAATATGTGCATATATATATACATTTATATATATATATATATATATATATATATATATATATATATGTATATAGATATACATATATATAATGTATATATATAATATAAATATACATATATATGTATGTATATATATATATGTATATATATACATATATATAATGTATATATATAATATAAATATACATATATATGTATATATATATATATAATATATGCGTGTATATAATATATATATATATATATATATATATATAATGGTTGCGTTTCGTAAACATACGTGCATATTTGCGCTTAAATACTGCACAGTGTATAGTCTTTACCTATTTGTCAGCCAGTCCGACTATTAACACAAGCAATCTGGTTTCCTGGGTTAATACACTGTGCAGAGAAAGAGGTACGTAGAGGCGATGACGCAAAACCAGCATCGCAAACTCACTGGGGTGAATTAAATGTTTGTCAGATCGAGCTTTATCATGCTAACCAAAGGCAGGACTTATGAATTATGAATATATAAGTTACGTTACATGTAACATTCTGAGATGAATTCCATTTAACGTTCTTGACTTAAGGTTATGCATCTTGTTTATTTCATTCTATTTTGAGGCTTGTGTTAAAACGAAATTGTATTATAATGTGACTCGAGTGGGTATATCCGATTCCTCAAAAGCATAACTGTTATACCTCAATCTTAAAAACAAAAACAAAAATGAAATAAAAAATAAACTTTTTAAATATCTTATTATCTAAAGTTAAGTCAATGACCCAGGTAATATCACACAGCAAGTGAAATAACAGAATACAACAGGCTAAGTATAAAGAACGGGTAAGCTACACAGAACGCACTATTTTTAATGATTGAAGGCCACTTATGAGTTGCATGAGAGACACTCAGATCAAGACTTTGTGTTCGTGATAATGAATTTATTAATAGATATAAACGTGGATATAACTCATTGTTATTATAATGCACCTTGTCTTTATTCCGATCAGCAGACACTTGATATTTTAGTTTACGTATCTGGAATCATATACAATATTTTTTGTTGCTTTATACCTTTTTTCAAAGTAGATTTAGAAGTTCTCCAGAGTCAGTGTTGAGCTCCCAGTTTCCATTTTCTTTTATATGTTCTTTATTTGCTAAGATTACCGCCATTACTGCGCCAACATCCGATTATAATTTTAATCTGACAGACTACAAACTCGGCCTATCTGTGTTAATTCACATAACCATGATTGAAAATGTACTAAAGTTAACTTCCCTAGATGCCGAATTTCGTGTAAATAATACATTCTATTCGTTACTCCATAATCAGCAATATGGTAAAGCTGTGAATTGATAAGATAGGCAGCCAAATTACATAATACGTAATATAGAAATATATATATCAGTAAATTCGTTTGAATTAAGACATTATCTCAGCTAATCCAGATATGACAGATATGCCAATGCCATTAGACGATTTGAAGAATATTTACAATATTATATTATATATATTAGTTTTTTTAAAACGATTTGAGCTAGAAGATAATGCTGAATGTTCGGAAACCCAACAAAGAGCAAGGGAAGGAACCACAAGAAACGTAACAGGCAAGAAAATAAAGAATAAAGAAAGGGCGAGGAATAATAAAATATATATATATACATATAAATAAACGGAAGGAAGAAGTATCGCGAAGACAAAGTTGTGTGAGTTACAGGCAAGCCCTGCGGGAAACATGGGAAGGGGGAAGGGGGGAGGGGCAAGCGAGGAGACGGGGGTAAGAGGGGGAACTAGGTGTAAGAAAGAAGGTTTATGAAAATTTAGCCGGGGCAGAAAATTACGAAAGTTTGGACTACGTATTGACGAAATAGTTTGCCAATATCCCGAATCCATGAGGGGGATACGACGGAGGCAGACAAACGTCCAGAGAGAGAAATGAAGAAGTGAAGGAAGATTAACAGCCATACGAAGAGAAGAAGAGGGAACAGGGTGTAATAAAGCAGGGGAAACGAGGGCAGTGCCAGGGACCACGGCGAGGGAAGTGCGAGGGGAAAGCAAGTCGAGGGGAAGGTGGTATTTCCTTTCATATATACTTTCCAACCTAAAGATTTAGCCAGGGGAGTTTTGGGAAAGGGATATCAGTCTGTCGATTTTATTTTTACCCTCTTTCTCCTTTCTCATTTAAAAAAAAAAAAAAAAAATCATCCGCGTTTGTTCCTTTATCATCAACAGGCATTATTATTACTTCAGAATAAATAAAATAAAAACAAAACAAAACATTTCTTTCACTTAAGCTTAAAAGATCAAGGAAACTGACAGTCTTTCCAATGAACACAATTAGATGAAATTGCCTTTTCTGATTCACGACTTGCGCACCTCGTCTTTACGGACTTACTCGTATCAAAGGAAATGACTAAGAATGTCACTCTCTTCTTTGACGGCGCTTTTGCCCGACAGGAAGGCTGAGGAAGGAGTTTTAAACTAAGGGGGTCGGGGGGAGGGGGGGAGTTCCTTTAAACCAGTCTGTCTACTTCACCTTTTCGTTGGGTTCAGGTGAGCAAGGCTGAGATGATCCTTATTGTCAATATGGTCAATGCAAAGAGAGAGATCACATGCACTATTACTATTACGTTTTTCATCCACGTGGACACGAGAGATCATACACACACATATATGTGGATATATATGTGTGTGTGTATCCTTTTTCACCCGCGTGGACACAGGAGGATACAGAAAATACATGTATTTCTAATGTAGATATAATACCTTTGTATACATAATTTGCGCTATAGTCATTAATTCCTATTGACGTCTTACTCTGCATTTGTCACAATAGATTCTAAGGATTTTTTTATTTACTTTTTATCCACGTGGACACAGCAAAGCTTTTTTTTCCCCTTTTATTATTCCACGAGGACAGCAAAGGACACTTATCTTATTCACGTGGACACAGAAGAGGTCATCATTTGTATCGCAGTAAGCAAAGTAGGGGTATTCTTTTCAATCCAAATAGGTATAATGTACGAGTATTTACAATAACTCATGTGCTTTTCTTCTTTTGCCTTACACACGTAGCCTATTTATTTAAGTAGATTTACATAACTAGGGTAACGTGTGTCCAAGCATTGTATTTCATTATCTTTTAGTGTTGCTGGGAAACTTTCAGTATGTATTATTCCTCTCTCCACTGAAGTTTGTTATTAATGTGCTTTTGCGGTATTTGTTAACACCACAGATTAGAAAAAAGCGGAACCAATCAATAACATGAAATAATGTCAAATATATTTTATTCTGTTAATAAGATATTACAAGCAAGTGTTAAGAAAAAGTTTCATACAAAATGTTATATACAACAAAAATATACAACTTGTGCAGGATTATCCGAATATTTGTCGAGAGTATTTTCGAAAAGGTTCATCAAGGGACGAAACACCATAAGAATCTTCTGTCTTGGAAATGTACAACATTAGGGTTGATATGTTAGCAACAGAACACTGGCATCTAGTTCAGTTTACACCTGTGATTCGGCTCAGAGGCGTGGGTGAAATATTTTCATTGATTTATCTATTTATCTTTATTATTTATAGAGTCATAGCTTTCCATCGGATTTCTCCAAATGGTTCGTTTTTTTCTCGTTTCTCTTCTATATAAATTATGTATATATATATACAGTAAGTATCAAATAAATCTACTGTTTGCTTACCCTTTATTATACTTGATAGTTTAGAAAGAAATATCAAAATAACAACAATAACAATAATGATAACCACTCGAATTAGCATCCATATCACTGAATGCCGACTTCACAGGACACTTATAGTATTATAAACATCTCTTGGTTAATACTATCATCTATATATTTCAACAAACCGATATCAAATTGACACCCCGTTAAAAAAATAGTAACAATTTGAGCATTGGCGTGTCCAAATGTGTCACCGCAGCCCAGCGTTATTTGATAAAATGACGATAGCCTATGTTCTTATCTCTAAAGCTTATCCTTTTCTAGAGTACACTGAATTTCTATCTTTACTTGGGAGATGAGAGGGGGATGAACTCATTCATACTTGCGTATTTAAAGATTTTACAAGTGCATTTTTTTCCTTTTTATATACATACATACATACGTACAGACATACACGCAGATACCTTAAGAGCGTCCATATATTCTCTCTCACAGGACGGAAGCATTAAAGCTCATAACCATCAATATTAGTTTTACATGAGGTGAACAATGATTTTATTACAGCTAATACTGGTAAAAGGTACATTAAGCATGGCCTGTGTACCTAAAAGATTCAAGTTGTCAATTCATTTTCATTTTTTTTTTCCATTTTGGCACTCGGAACTATCGCTCCGTACGACAACTTTGAATAATATTAAAGTCATTTTATTAGTTGTCCTTCCTTGATATAACAACTTTTTTCTTAGTCACCGTTCAGTTTGTCGAGATGATAGCCGTTTTCTTTGACGGCGCAGCGAGAGTTCGTTCTCTTATATTTCAGGCACAAACTTAACTAATACAGGTCTCATCTTTTGTTTGATGATAAAATTGCTTAGTTAACTGGGAGAATCTTGGTAGGAGGTGGTGGACTGAAGGAAACCGGTCTGTAACCCTTGGAGGCGTTGAAAGGAGTCAGCATGCTGTGAGCGAATCTTGCAGGGCTGCTGTCTACTGGTGGATACCCGTTCATCTGCAATGTAGGGTCGAGTAAGTTTCTGAAACACTCATTTCTCTTTTACATTTTGCATGATAGTAAGGCCTTTATCTCTATATTCTTATACAAAATAATACAGTTGTGACCACAAACGTATACATCACATTATAGGTGGTTTCACGTAAAATATTATATCAGTACAACTGTCATTAAAAACTTAAAACTTGACATAATAAGAATGATTCCCTAATAGCCAACGTGGTTCTGTGAGAACACTAACCCTGGTGTAGTTATGGCTGAGGGAAGTGTCGGCAAGATGATGACTGGACTGGTGGTGTCGCGCTGTAGATGACGACGACGAGGACCCAGTCTCAAGAAGGTCGACGGAGGCACTGCGATGGACGCCGCTGCTGCCTACGGAGCGTCGGTCATCGCTGGAGTGCCTGCCGAGTGTGGACCGTATAAATATATGTCATCGCCGTCTCGAATTAGGCGACTAAATTACCACAACTGATGCGTTTGCTGCAGATATAAATCCTATACGATCAGCGACGAAGACATGTAAACGAAACGAGCAGGAGACTTACTTGGAAAATCTATCACTCTCGTCGTGTCGTTTCATCTTGACGGACACGACGTTTGGCCCGATCACATGGGCGTTCCCGCGGCAGAAGTCTCGGCGGTAGTTGGTGCTCTTGTTGCTGCCCGTGGGCGTGACGGAGACAGGTGGACCTACAGGAGAGGAAGACGAGAGTTTTGTGAGGGAAGGTTCTTCAAAGGAAAATATTTGAAAAAATACTCGAAGGATAATAAATCTTGCCTGTTTGATCAAATGAAGTAGGCCCAATTGCAGGTTTACAGATAAAACAAGTCAAAATCTGGCGTTTCCCACGCCAGGTGGAGCGAGGTGTAATGTCGAATAACTAGCATGAAAGTTATGCATGAAACGAAACTCACTCAAGGGTTAAAGTTAAAGAACATTAATCTAATGGAGTTTATTCAGTGACAAGGAAACTATGATCTTGATATATTGCTAAGATATTCACTTACTGCTTGGAATGCGGCCTGGCGGAGAGTGGGAATGGCGCGAGGAACTACGGTATTCCCGATATTCTCTGCGTTCCTGGTGGAATTCGGGAAGTTCCTGTGTCAGGCGGCGACTCTCCGGTGATTGTGACCTGCGGGAGCCTTCTCTGTGGTGGTGCCTGCTGTGGTGCTGCGGCTGGCTCTCCTCCTGGTGGTGGTAGTACTTATAGCGCCGCGACTCGCGCTCTGCAACGTCGTTCAAGTGATTATAGACGGACTTCCGGGCGCCGCTGCTGTGCTTGGAGCGGGAGGGGCTCTCGTGACCGCCGCCCATGACGCCCACAACCCGCGCGTCGCCGCTTCGTTTCCTCGACGCTGCGATGATTTCGGCGCGGAATTCCTCCCTCGGGTTCGCCTTCAGATCCTCGCTGTTCTTCCTCGACGACGCGGCCGAGGAACCCGAGTAGTCATCACTCGTCTTGCGCGGAGAAGACGCGGGCGCTCCGTCGGGCTCCTGGCGAGGCGCGGAGGTGAGAGTGGTGGTGGTGGAGGTAGAGGAGGAGCGGCTCTCGCGGCGGCCCTTCACCCAGCTCTTGATCCCCGACAGGAGGCCGGGCGAGGTCTCGGCGGGGAGCTCCGGAGGAAGGGAAGAGAACGGAGACCCATAACTCTGCTGCAAAGGGGGGCGGAGAGTCAAACAAAGAACAAGGATGGCACGAATTGAATAGGGTGCCCGGTTTCTAAACGCCTGTATGTGATTCTTATATATGTATGTGTATACAAATAAGGATATGTATATCACACACATACGCACACGCACACACACACACACACACACACACACACACACACACACACACACACACACACACACACATTTAAAAAATCAGACACAGCTACTTCTCTCTTATCTTAGAGAAACATTTAACTGAAGACCTACTTGAGGGGGAGGTGACCGAGGCAGAGGAGGTCTTGAGGAATCTTGACTTGACACCTCTTGCTGGTCAGAGGAATACGAAGACGAAGGATGTTCATCGCTGGAATAAGAGTTGTTGTGACTGTGTTGTGGCTTCTGCGGTTGTTGTTGTTGTTGTTGCATGTGGAAGAGTTTGAGTTGCTGTTTGAGTTTCTTCTTCTCTCGCTCTCTCTTTTTCTGGAATTCTTCTTCGACCTGTAAAGAATTCGTGGGTTTATTTCTTTTGTTAATTTGCAGTAAACGTCGTGCAATTTCGCACTGAAACCAAATTATAGGATCTGGACGTTCAGGAATCAGACACAGCTAGGATCTGGACGTTCAGGTGTAAATATGTATTCAAGAATTTTTACTTCATTTGTTATTTTGTAAGAATTGTCCAACATAGGATAGATTTCAGGAAAAAAAAGTATGAGAGGTTGCATAATTAACATAATTCTGATGAAGATTTGGTACTGAACATTAATTCTACGTAAAGATTCATTTTATCGATTTTTTTTTTTTTTTGTTCTTACAATTGGCATAGTTAATTCTATTCATGATATATTTCCAACTGTGAACTCTATTTACAAAGGATCTTTCCATTTCATATCAAGTTATTTTGTTTCTTATAATATCTTCAGCTCATTTTATATCGAGTCACTCAGTTTTACCGATTTCTTCTTCTTTCCTAAAGAAGACTATATCTGACTGGCAACTTCAATTACAAATGATCTTTTCCCACCTTTTTCATAGCTTCAATCTCCTTCAGCCTCAGCCTTTCCTTCTCGGCGACTTCGCGTGCAAGTTTTTCCTCCAACTTTCTCTTCTCCAGAATCCTGACGGTGCTCTGGTAGGAGAACTTCTTCCCTTTAATCTTCTTCAAGTGTGGGTGAGAGTCGGGAATGTTGACCGGCAGGGAGCTGGGCCCGTGATAGCTCTCAGGAAGAGCTGGGTCCTCATCGCCTGGGAATTAAAGAAAGGCATTAACAGAATGCATTTTGTCATGCGTAGGTTAGGGAAGGCAAAGCTTGTCGTGAGGCATTATTTATTTTATTTTATACTTGATCTGCAAGGCAATTAACTTTGATTTTCATAGTTAGATGTCATATTTCTTTTGATTCTTGCTATTAATGTTTATCTACTTGTATAAAAGGATCTACTAATTCACTGACAAAAAGAATATGAGTTTTATATGAATTCCAGATGAACACTCACCTGACGGAGGTTTACGTTCGTTATCAGGAGAAAGCGGCCTCATATTATGATGATCGTAGTGTCGATCGTTTTCGTCTTCATTACCGGAGTCCCCGCGCAATACCTTGCGAGAATTGTATTCCGGCAGGTACATAATATGGCCAGCGCCACCATGCTGCAGATAGGAGGGCGTCCGCGATCGTGATTCGTCGTACGGAACATCGGGAGCACCATTTCCGCCAATGCGAGACTCGGACCTGCTGCGAGCGGCTCGAGAACTTGAGAGATTGCTGACGCTGTCTTGTTCTTCGCACGTGTTGAGGGAATTGGGGATGGAGCGAGACATGGACCAGTTGTCGCGCCACGTTACGTCGTCGCCTAGAGGTTGCGTCTGAGGATCTTCGGGAGACCTGCTCCTCTGAAGGCTGTCTTCACCGCCGGGACTCTTTCGTCCGAGGGCCACGATGGCTCCAGACACAGATCGCTTTAGTTTCCGGAGGCTGTTGAACTTTTGTGGAATGTTTTCTCCTCCTCCAGTGCGTTTCTTCCACTTTGGCCAGTTATCTTTCTTGTCTGACATAATGAGCTCCAGGATCACTTCTGTCTCTACGGGACTGTCTGGTTCAGTTTCTGGTTCTGTCGTTATTTCTGGTGATTTTCCAAACATGTTCGACCGTGATGTTAATTTTGGAGGCGTGGAAAGGCCTTGAGGTAATCCGGGCTGTTCACCACTTCCATCTAAACTATTATCGTCTAGATCCTGTGCAGGTGTCCAAGCTCTCCTGACTTCAGGACGCCCTGAAGTCACAGGTGACGATACTGCCAGGGGTCCAGACGAGCTCTTGGTTTTCTCTGGTGGACTGAGAGGCTCGAATTCATGAGTAGGTCCAGGGCTTCCAGCATCACCTGAGATGCCTGAGTCAGCAGATTTCTCGCCAGACCCTCGAGGAGGAGCTGTTGGCCGTGTGTACCTTTGGATTTTTGTCTCGTACACAGAATCTGGGTCTTCACTACTGCGACTCTCATTAAGAGGTTCCTTCTGGCGGCTAGCTCGCTCAAGGCTTAAAGAGCGCCAAGCAGCATTAGGACTGAATCTGGGAATCTCGTACTGGCGTCGAGGAAGCGTAGGGCGAAGGTTAATGCTAACTTCGCCTTCCATCTGGTCACTGTGTTCATGATCTAGGTACAAACTGCCAGAGTTTTGACGTGAGTGATAACCCCCGTCCTCACGCCGAGAAGAACCGCTTGCCCTGCTTTCTCCATCAGTTCGGGACAGTTTGTGCTTTTCAATTGCAATCGCAAATTCTTCAACATCACGTGATAGTTTGCGGCGATCTGCATGGCTCTGATGTTTGGTACCAGCGTCAGTTTCATCAACAGTTGCTTTGTGACTCTCTTTGCGGGCGCTGCGGCTGCGACTTCGACTCTTCTCAGCACGCTCGAGGGTACGGCGTGAGTACTCCACTGTCTGGCCAGTTATACGCACCTCATCTTGATTCTTTGTCTTGGCTGCTTCTTCTTGATTCTTAATCTTAGCTATTTCTTCCTGATTTTTGATCTTGTGAAGACCAGTATTTGTTTCACCTCGCGTGTCACGTTGTACCTCAGGTTCCATTCCAAAGAAGAAGGTTTTTGGCTGTGAGGTATTATGGTCAGAAGCCACAGCGGCATTACGACTAGATGGCCCGGATGACCGTTTTTCTGTTTCCTTATTCTTCCTTGTCAGGGTTGACACAGTGACCTCAGGTTCTGAGGACTTCTTCAGGTTCTTTACAGTACTGATGAGTTCAGCTTGAAGACTTGCTGACATCTTCTTGCGCTGTATAACTTCTCTCTCTGCTTTATCCCATTCATCATCTATTTTTGTACTGCTGTTTTTCTTTTTCATTTCAGCTTCTGCCATGTCCCACTCGTCTTTGATATCCTTGTTTTCTACTTCTTCTTTTATTAGCTCATGATGAGAGCCACTGGATGACGAACGACGATGGGAAGAATTTTCTCGATAAGAATCAAGGCGAGTGGACATTCTTCCAGACAGTGGAGTTGATGCCTCGCCTGCCCATTGCTTCCTCTCTTCGAGCTTCCTTTCCAGAGTGCTCATTCTGCGGTGGCTCTTCTGGTGGTCTCTTTCCAAGGTGCTGCTTCTTCTTGGTTCCCTCTCAATAGCGCTGCTTTTCCGTGAATCACGTTCTAGTGTGCTACTTTTTCTTGATTCCATTTCACGTGAACTTGATCGGCGACGAGAATCCCTTTCTAGTGTGGACCACATGCGAGGTTCCTGTTGGTGGTGGAGGTGTGTCAGGCTCGTGGCAGCTACTGGCCTTCCAGGGGACATAGGGGGGTGGCTTAACTCATGCTGCAAGCAGTCGAGACTACGCGCACGTTCACGGATCTCTTCGCGTGGTGAACGTCGTGGTGAACGGGATACAGCAGACTGTCTCTCCTCACTAACTGCTCGCAGTCGGTCTTGCTCCTCAGCAGAACTTCTCTGCTCCTCACCAGGTACTGGGCGACGGGATTCGTTCTTCTTGCGGAAAAGACCAATCTTACGAGGCTTCGACTTCTGAGCTTCGTGAGGGGAATCTCTGGGCCTTGAACTCGGTCCAGGCCATTGTGACCACTGTTCTTGCATGGCTATGTCACTTATGGAGTGGGATCGCTCAGCTCCTCGAGGAAGGGAGTGTGTGTCCATAACATTCTCAGCGGGAGCAGGAGGAGCCTTGTACTTCTTCTTCGACTTTATTCTGCCCTTTGTTGGCGATTGACTGATGATTGTATGTTGGGTCTGTGGCGGCGCAATTGGTGCAGGGGTTGGCCCTCTTAGGTCCGGTTCACTCGCATAGTTCTTGGAAGGAGGACGTCCAAACCTCAGATCATGAATGGACGCTGCTCGCTCGTCATGGAGATGGGGATTGTGGAGAGCAGTCATGGAGGCCGAATGGGGTGGCTGGAGCACATGGTGAGGCGGGTGGTGGGGAGGATATGGATGGTGAAGGGAAGTAGGAGGAGGGAAAGCTGGGTGATGGGGTGCATGGAATTCACTCATCCGTCGGGCTGTTATTGTGCCCTTGCTTTGGAGGAGGTGTCCATTTTCAGTCGGGCGTAAACGTTGCCCTGGCACTCTCTCTGGCAACACCTGCGAAAAGAGCAACAGGTGAAATAACCGTAAAATTAAATCAATATGCCCTTTTCAAGATTGTAATCCTCATTAATTAATCAAAATCATATTGAATGTTATAGTCTTAACACATCAGGAATCAGAATTAAATCAATATGTTATTCTATACTTTTTACACCTAAGGGACATTAACAAAATTTATTTTCAAATTATTATTTAAGAGGAAATGAGTTGAGAATCTTGCCCAAAAAATATTGATTATACAGGCTTTAACTATCAAGAAAAAATACTGAAATGAAACCGCCATCTCCTAAAAGCTAAACAGAATAATTCCAGGAGATTTTCAAATATCAAAATATAAGCGAATATGCTTTCTCCCTTTTCTAACTATTATTTAATAGAAGTGTATTATTTAACCCCAATTGATTTATTGTCGTTATTTAGCTTCTCTCTTTTGTCCAGAGACATGATAATTTAGTATAGCAATAATTCACACCTTATTTTCCGTTGTAGCACCATATTTCTTGAGTCGCTTATTTTCGCGAGGAAAGCTTTGTGTCCAATTCGGTGGCGGCTGTGAAAGAGCCACGTTACCGCTGTTTTGATTACCCATCCTGACGTTACTAATGGAAACGTCGCTGATTGGCCCACGAGATCACTTCCAGCCGCTGGTTGGTCGAGATGATCCGTGACGTAGGCAGATGGCAGGATCGAAGACGTCACGGATACGTCACCCACTTCTCGTTTTCTTTAGCTAGGATGCTAATGAAAGACGAAAAGCAGTGAACGGTCGCCATCCTTGAGGAAGCTGTGCATCTTGTTGGTTCAGCGCCTGGAAGAAAATGACTTAATTAGCTTAATTTATCAGATCCGATGCCAATTTGTTCTGTTGATTGATTGTCATTGTGTTTGTATTAAGAGTTTTATAATAGAAATAACATGCCACTATGCTTATATTTTCGCTCAACACCCGAACCGCTCTTTCTCTCTCTCTATCTATCTATCATTCTTTCTCTCTCTCTCTCTCTCTCTCTCTCTCTCTCTCTCTCTCTCTCTCTCTCTCTCTCTCTCTCTCACACACACACACACACACACACACACACACACACATATTATCCCTCTCTATCTCTCTATCTCTTTCTCTCTCACACACATATTATCTTACTCTCTCTTTCTCTCTCCCTCTCTCTGCTTTCCTCCCTCCTTCCTTCCCATCCCCCCTCCCTATGCCTGCACTCCAAGTCACAGCTTCCGAAAGACCGACATTTCAACCATCCTGAATGTGAACTACAATTTAACTTGAACCAAGCTTTCCTCCCTCACACCCGTAGCTTAAACTCCCACACCCACATCCCCCCACGTAAACTTGAACCTGCGCATAACACGGCATCCATAGTAGGGTAGTCACGGCACCTGACAGGGGTCCTATTCTTCTGTCTCCCAAAAATGGCAATGGATCGTTAAGTTTACTGCTCCTGGGGTTTAACGCTGATTTAATTATTCAGTGACCCCTTTCCCCCCCCCCCTTCTTGCTCTGATCGTCTTCTGCTCTCTTTTTCGGAAGATTCCTATCACTTCTGATATCTCTATGTGTGTTTGTGCATATATAGATAGATAGATGCTATATATGTATAATATATAATATATAATATATATATATATATATATATATACATATATTGTGTGTGTGTTGGTTTTTCTTCTGTTTTCTTTTCTTTTTCTCTTTTTTTTTTTTTTTTTTTTTTTATTAAGAATAGGAAGAAATGTAGTTTTTTCGTCGTTGTGATGAAGAGACTAGAGAAAAGATTCGAGTATAGTGCAAATAGATGGCATTCAGTCGTATTTCATTTGGTGTTGTTTGTCTGTCGTTTGTTCTTTATATCAAAGGCAATGGTTATTCACTTTGCATAAGACTTCCCAACATCACCTTCACGAAACCCAAGGAAGGAATATATATCCGAATAAAACGTGTAGCAAAAAAAACATAGAACTATGTACTGGTGTTTTTTAGGCGCCTTTGTGCTGAACATACTGGACCCCTCCTCATCCCACTCACCCACCCCGCCCACCCCCCACGCCCGCCCTCCTCCTCTAGCCCGCCCACCCACCCACTCGCCCGCCCACCCACTCGCCCTCTCACTCACGCCCAGATACTTTCTTCGTCGTCGTGTGTTGCAGCTGGCTATCACCGGTAATTATTTTGCAGACCGGATGTTTTTTTAAGACGCCTGCTTTGTGAGATGAAACGCTTAAATATCCGCTAATCTTGGTGCACAAAAAAATAAAAATATAAACGGGAGAATAGAAATGAACACAAAAAAAAAAATCTGATGTAAACGTTCTAGTCCTTTTATTGTAAATATACTGTACTCAAGCTATGCACGTAAGTACATACATGCACATACATAAATGCACACACACACAAACACCGTCTAAAATGATAATCGATGCTGGTACTTTTTATTTAATATAATATTCAAATTATACTTCTTTATACTATTTACAGTATTTATCGTTATATCATATTTATATGGATACTGTTTATATTACATTATTCTTACATTATATTATATTTTACTTAAATCATGTATTATATCATATCATGGTCCAATACATTATATTATACTAATTCATATCACATTATATCTACTATATTTACTATTATACTTTTTATACCAATGCCTCTATCTCTCCTGGAAACCCACAACGACCCCCCCCCCCCCCCCCCCCACCCCCCGTGGTTTCCGTACCGGCCCCGTCGTGTACCGTCCATTGCGTCACTTAACCCTCGCTGACTATGCACTCTCCTAGCTATGGTTCCAGATATACCGTCAATATACTTGGCTTTCTCAAGGGATGACTAAGGATTCTTCATTACGCAAGAGGATGATAGATGAGAAAGAAGGAGATATATAAGAATAGGAAAAACAGGCTAAAAAGGGTTCTTAGTATGTTATTAAGATAATGCGGAGACGAAGAGGAAGGAAAAAGGAGGTGGTGATATTGTGGAAAGTATGGAAAAGATATACGGATGAGGATAAAGAAGACATTTAAGATAATTGGGAAATATAGAGATTTGTATGTGATGTAAACTTTATATGTAAATTAAAGATTAAAAATACTGCCTTGATTTCATTCATCTTTCGTTCTCTTCACCATAATTCATACTGTCTCATTATTCTCACATAGACGAAATGTTGTAATTTCCGGAGCTACATTTTATTCTATTTTATTTATTTATTTATTATTATTTATTGATCTATTATTAATTTTATTTGTTTTTTTCTTCTTCAATTTTTCTTTTTTTCATTATTATTTGTCATATTATCAACACTCGACGCCTTTGATAATAAACATACAAAAGAGAAGGCAATTAAATATCACGAACACAGAACTCTCTCCCTCTATTCCACGAAACTTCAACAAACAGACACGAAACAGAACCCTCCCCCCCCCCCCCTCTCCCCTTGTCCTTCAGCAGAGACTCTCGAGACCTTCCCGACAATCACTTCGTCTTGGCCAATTAAACAAGGAGATTCTCCTCTTCGGCGACAAAACCTCTCCGGACCACATGACGACACAGAAAATTTCGGAGTCGGGCACATTACGGTTGGCAACGACTCGGGGAGAAAAAGTGTATTGCTAAAAGGATGGTCGTTTCTTCATCTGATGTGGTGTGGTTTATTCGCCTTTGGGATGTGCATTGTGTGTGTGTGTGTTTGTGTATGTTTGAATGTATGTATGCGTCAGTATGTACACATATACATACATGAGTGTGTGTTTATATATATACATATATACATATATATGTATGTATGATATACTTGATATACTATAATGCGTAACCACAAATTCTTGCACGAAGGAATTAGACAAGCTCCGTCGGCGACGAGGCGGCAGGTGACGCGATCGGTGCCAGCCCGCGGGTGGTCACCACATTAGCATACGAAGACCTACGAGAAGGGGCGGCTGTCTGGCGTGGGAAGCGCGGGCGTGGTCCAGAGGCCTGCTGACCCCCTGCCGCACCTGCTACTTCGAGAGAGGACTAAGTCTGACCAGGTTTCGATTTATGAATGGTGCGCTTGGCGTAAATGGGGAAAACAGGTGTGAAATATTTATGAATGGTCCGGCAGAAAATAATGTACGCTAGAAAATATTTTTCCATTTTTTCATTTATTATTATCATTATTATTATTATCAGTCTACAGGTAAAGTATTCACTTTTTTTTTTTTTTTTTTTTTTATGCATGACGCTCTATTACCTGTATAGAGGCTTCTATCGGATTTGATTAGTTACAGGTGATCGACATTTCGTTTACTTTGAGAACTAATTGGAAATAGGTACTACGAATTGACTGACACAATCCAACTTACAGGGAAATTATAATTCACGTTATTTGGGTCAGTCCTGCTACTCAGTTGTCTAATCGTTTCAAACACGTAACGAAGTCTTTCCTTTATTTTTT
>NC_061826.1:10784240-10814240 GCF_019202785.1 Penaeus chinensis | reverse complement strand
GCCACTGGAAGAGCTCGGTGGTCTTTCCTTCAAGACTTAATCGCTTTTGGGGGAAACCGACATGTAAATAAGGCAGATAAATGTGTACTGCTTGAGTAGTTTAGTACTGGAATGAGATATATATACGTAGGTTTGTTATTTCTCGAGTAACTGCAAATATAACAAAAGTCCGTCTTGGATGATATTGTGAGTTAAGGTCATGTTTTAAGTTAATCTTATGTCATAATCAGGATAGTAAATTCATCACGATGTAAATCTATGTATTCCAAATATATTCCTTACAGATACTCTGTGTGCATCCTCATGGGGAATTATCAATATCTAACATGAATGTATATAAGGTCTAATCAGTTTCTCCATTCATCGTGCAAAAGACCAGCCTTTTCAGTTTTACATATAGGCTTTGTGAAATCCTGTGTGTAAGATTTTATTACTGTGGAATGTTGTAGGGAGGACCATATCAAATAGACAAACTTCATAATGGACCTTCCTACATTTCTTACTTTTATATATAAAATAGAAGTTTAGGTGTCCTACTTTGCCAACTCCTTTTTATGTAAGGTCTTGCCAGCATTACATTTAATACAGGAATACTTAACAACTTACTAACACATGGAAAAGTACTCAAATCATATTTTACGCCATGGAACCAACTTCTAACTGATTAACCCTTTCATACCACTGACTGATTGATCATTTAAAAGTATCATTTTCGGCGAATACCTTTTCAGATTAAAATGTTAAAACATTTATAAATCATTCGGAGTCAACTGAGTTCTAGAAATTAGTAATGGGATTTACAGAATACGGTGACTGAACCCCTTGCTTACATCCCCTACCCTTCCCGTGTGCAATTTAGGGTAATTATCTGAGGCAGATGAGTAGTGAGGTAACTCAGCATGAGAAATTGGATGAGGCTGAAGAGGAAATTAAGTGCGGGTCTGTTGTGGAATATCAAGGTTACCGACTTGGACAAGTGTGTGTGTAAAAGTGTCGCTCTGGGTGACTATATACATTGGTTTTTGGTGGCAGAAAATCATTTAAGAAAACTATTATTTTTTAATTTATTATTGTCGATAATTCATGAAATGTAACACTATTTCACAGTGTAATTACTCAAATTTAACTCTCATATATACCTTTCGATACCGAGGGAAATTATACTTCTACAGACTGACAGTGACATCAAGTTTTCTCTTTCTTAAAAGGGTATTTTGTCTCGATGGCAACATTAACTAGACTGCGTAACTGGGGATAAATACATATTTTTTTCGAGGGCTATAGCTTGAGTAGCTATTTGTAATGCGATTTTTATGCTTGGTTTACCGTAATCGATAGCATACTAGTGAGACAGACATAAACTTATTGCAGATAATCGTGTGTCCGTTACGCTGTGTTTTCAATGCTCTCTCTCTCTCTCTCTCTCTCTCTCTCTCTCTCTCTCTCTCTCTCTCTCTCTCTCTCTCTCTCTCTCTCTCTCTCTCTCTCTCCATGTGCATGTGTTTGTTGGAAGAGAATATACATTCTTTCAGAAAAAAAAATAACCTACATTAAATGAACAATGCCGCTAGACCAGTCTCAAGCGGTATGCCTCGATATATGTTATTTGAATCTCGTCCTGTTCATCACTGGCTTTCTAAATCATCACACAAGAAATGATAATCCCAACTGTAATAATGCACAAGCTTGTTGGAATGTTCATCTTCCTTTTTTTTTTTTTTTTTCTCTCTCTTTTTTTTTTTTTTTTTTTTTTCTCTTACTAGACTACCGGTTTCATTCATTTCTTTGGGGCTATTCGATTCATGGGCAGGTATGTGAGAAAGATGGTATGTGGCTTTCTATTTGATAAAATACGGATGAGAGATAGGCTATTCGGTCGAGATGAATACATACACTATTTACTTGCATTAGTAGTTCTATGCTTCTCTCTCTCTCTCTCTCTCTCTCTCTCTCTCTCTCTCTCTCTCTCTCTCTCTCTCTCTCTCTCTCTCTCTCTCTCTCTCTCTCACTCAGCTTACCTCAGTCTGTAGTCTGTCGTAGGGGCAGAAGGTGCATGGGATTCTGAAAAGTTAAGAGAGAAGAATTATTATATGACTAGATATTACATAAGTGGACTTACATTAAACTAAATTCTTCTACACACACACACACACACACACACACACACACACACACACACACACACACACACAGATACACACAAACACACACACACATACACACACACACACACACACACAAACACACGCACACACACAAACACACGCAAACACATACATGTACAATATATTCATTTATATCCCCTTCTTTACGACACCTAAAACTATATATAACAAATGTGTCTAAACGTTTCATCAGAGAAGGATTAGACTCTGAAGTATGAGGATTTAACCCTAAAACTTCACATCTGGAACCTTGGCCGCAACCCCGTCTGTGTCTGTCTTTTGGAAAATTTATGGGATCTGCTGTTTCACCTTTCACGCCATTCTTCCTTCTATTGTACTTATTATCCGTCTCTCTCCTTGCTTCTTCATGTGTTACCTTTCTTTTAATTTCTCCCATTGTTTTATATTTTCCTTGCTTCTATGTATTTTTTTCTATATTTTCGTCTCTCTCTCTCTCTCTCTCTTTCTCTCTCTCTCTCTCTCTCTCTCTCTCTCTCTCTCTCTCTCTCTCTCTCTCTCTCTCTCTCTCTCTCTCTCTCGACTGATTGGTAGATTAGATTGACAAAAATCATTATATTCCTTTGAATGTTACAATTATTATTTTGTTTTACTATTTTTTTTTTTTCTGTTTTAATGAACACTCGTTGTTCTTTCCTTTTTATTTTTTCTTTATTCCTCCCCCCCCCCCCCCCCTTCTTCTTTCAAGTTCACGTGCCATTCAAAGCCGGTGGGAGAAAGGGGGAAAGAAGCCCTATACTACCCCCCCACCCCCACCCCTTCCTCACGCCCAGTCACCATCTCGGGCGTTCGCTGCGTGTGTGTGTGTGTGTGTGTGTGTCTGTGTGTGCGTATGTGCGTATCCGCCAGACGTCTCGTGCCTCCTCTTATTCCCTCGGGCTATTCTCCTTCCTGTTGCTTCCTCCCTCCCTCCCTCCCTCCCTCCTTTTCTCTCTCTTTCTCTCACTTTTTCTCTCTCTCCTCTCTTGTCTATGTGGTATATGTCTTTTTCTATTTCCTCCTTTCTTCGTTCATTTGTTTGTTTGTTTGGTTTACATTATTTTCATGTTACCATTTCTAATATTATTTAGGTTACCGTTATTTTTTTTTTTTTTTTTACATTATTCCTTTTCTACTCTTTTTCTCTTTCTTTCGTGTTCTTCCTCAAACTTTCGCTCAGTCCCTCGGGGTCTTCCTTCTGCCTCCCCTTCCTTCTCTTTATTTCTTTCTTCCTTTCGCCGCTATTCCCTCGAGTTTTGTGCTTCCCGTTCATCCGTGTGCGCTTTCTTTTTCAGTCGGATTGAGTGTGTATATACACAGTATAGTGTGATAGTGTGTGTATTTAAATGTATACACATATACATACATACACACATATGTATGTGTGTGTACATATATATATATGTATATATATATATATATATATATATATATATATATACGTGTGTGTGTGTGTGTGTGTGTGTGTGTGTGTGTGTGTGTGTGTGTGTGTGTGTGTGAGCGTGTATATGTGTATCGTCATTATTTTCTACTTGTTTCTTATTCGCTAATACAACCTCACCAGTGTTTTCTATTGTTTAATTTCTTTTATTCTTCGCATCATATACTTCGCCCATGTCACTGCTGCCTGAGCAAGGTCCCCCATTGAGGCTAGACAAACAACAGCTTGCGTAGCGTTTGTAAGAAAGTGACTCCCTCTTGATCTATCGTGCCTTTCGGCCGCCTTCCGCTCCACGGGCGCTGAAGAAACACTTGTCATTGTGCCGTCCAGAAGCCTATTTCAGAAATCTTTCTCAAAGTGCCCCATTTATCAGATGTTTACGTTTACGTCTCTCTCTCTCTCTCTCTCTCTCTCTCTCTCTCTCTCTCTCTCTCTCTCTCTCTCTCTCTCTCTCTCTCTCTCTCTCAATTCATATTCTCTTCCCTCTTTCTTTTTCTTCCCCATTCTCTCCCTCTTTTTCCCTCACCCCTCCCTCTCTCTTCCTCTCCAGTTTCTCTCTCCCCCTTGCCCCCCCCCCTTCCCCTTTTCGCGCTCTCTCTCTCTCTCTCTCTCTCTTTCTCTTTCTCTTTCTCTCTCTCTCTCTCTCTCTCTCTCTCTCTCTCTCTCTCTCTCTCTCTCTCTCTCTCCTCCCTCTTCCTCCCTCCCCAGTGCTACAGATCGTCGACGGAAACTGATTTTTGCACAGAATAATTTGCAATGATCATACTCAGGATAAAACCGTGTGAATTTTCGCGACATCTGGTCCCAAGCGAATCCCAAAATAGAATGGTCCCCCTTCGTCTTTCTCTGTGATAGAAATTATTATCCCAGACTCGTATTAATATAAAGACTGGTCAAATAATCATTATAAGAATACAGATATGAATCCTTTTACAGTCAAAAGAATTACCTTACGCTGACATTAAAAGTAAATGGGGATAATGCTCCTATTTGTCAACAGGGATTTTAGGTGCAAAGTCGAAACCAGAAATCCAGAAACCAAATTTAAAAAATTACGTTGACAGTAAAAGAAAATAGAGATAATGGTCCTACTTAACAAAGAGATTTAAGGCGCAAAGTCGGGGCCAGAAATTTGAAATAAGTATCGGACATGCAAGAAGGTCTCCCTCAGTTATGCAGTAATGAAAGGGCTACAGACGGTCGAACTTTCTCGGCGACCCAACCAGTCATGGCAGGAATGGGTACAGGGAGCGCCACTAACAAAAAAAAAGAAAGAAAGAAAAAAAAGATTGATGCTAAGCTGATATTGTAACTGCGCGTGTTGGAATGTAAGGGTGCATTTTTTTTCTTTTTTCATTTCTGTTTTTTTAGGGGAGGGATGGAGGATATTGTTATGCAGGAGAGTATTCGTGTCTGTTGGTTGATGGTGTTTGTGTTTGAGCGCGTGTGAGTATTTGTATTTGTATGTATGGGTATGTTTGTGCCTGTGTGTGTGTGTGTGTGTGTGTGTGTGTGTGTGTGTGTAAAGTGTGTGTGCGTGTGCGTGTGTGTGTGTGTGTGTGTGTGTGTGTGTGTTGGGGGGGGGGGGGGAATGGCGTTAGTACCTGCTCTGTATGTCCATGAACTTACTCGTGTGTGAATGCACTCATAACTCAATTTAATCCTCATAGGGAATACAAAACCAATAAAGATATATATAAAAAAAAAACAAAAAAAAAAACGAACCAGACACTTCTGGGCGACCTTGAAACATCTCACTTTGATGAGAGAATTTCCTTTTCCCGCCCACCCCTCGCCCCCTCGCCCCCTCGCCCCCCCCCCCCTCGCGCCCACGACCCCCAAATGGTTATTGCATCCCGTTGACGAAGGCGAAGAGAGCGACAGCAAAGAGACCGCTAATGATAAGGGCGGGAGATGGGAGGCGGGGAGAAGCATAAAGACGAAAGAAAGAAGAGAGAAAATAATATTCCAAGACCTAATGATGGCTGCGTCGAGAGTAGATAAAGATTACGTCAATCAGAAGAATGCAGTGAGATGACCTAAGTGAGGAAAAAACGAGGGGTATTTGTCAAGCTTCAGTGACCAGCAAGGTCATGCTGGAGAGGAATGAGCTCGAGAGGTAGAGGGGGAAGGGGGGGTGTTAAAGAAAGAACAAATGCTGGAGGTTTTAAGAAGGAAGCAAAATGGTGATATCGGCGATGAAATTAAATGAAACTTGGTGTTGTTGAAATATAAACAATTCTTCTTCAATCATATTAATTACGAAAAAGCGTCTAGTTTTCTCTACTTTCAAGTTCACCACTTGTTTTGTTGTTGTTGTTGTTGTTTCCGAATATATGAACCGCCAGTTTCGAATCTTGTATCCGCAATACTAGCATCCTATTCGTATCACCATGTGCTTCGGATACGATTCGAAACTGACGGTTCACATATTAACAGAACTGAGTGACGAGCCTACGGGAAGCTATATTCTTTAAATACCTTAATATTCAAACCGTCAAGGAAACCCCACAGTGCTTAGTTAACCTCCGTACCAAATCCTCTTCCTCGCCAGACACTGAGTAACCTCTCGGCCGAACAAAGGATGAGTAAATGAGTAATCTCTCCTAATCCGTGAGTAATCGGTCTTATCGCTCGAACAAGATGGCTGTAAATCTACCCGGCTCGTGTACCCAAAATACGGATGTTTCTTTAGCCCCTACGTCTTAAATCCGTCTATTTATTGCCAACCCTTCTGAAATACGTTCTATTCACAGCTATACTACCATCACGAACGATATTATCCACGGTGTTACTTACGGGAAAGGTACAAAGGACAAGTAAGATCTTTTGTGTTTTGTTTACATGCTTAAACGCCGTTTATTCTTCCGCTTGTTTATTCTCGTTCAGCCATCTATCCGTGAATGTGTAATACAAGGCTAGGTGTAGTATACAGTGGCCTCGTCTTAGTGTCTAGTGTACAGTGGCTTAACCTTGTGTGGTCAGTTATAGTGGCTTATTCATCGTTGTCAATGGCGTAGTAAGTTTGTTTTTTATGGAGGTAATGACGTCATTGAAGGGTCATGCAGACAAACACGCATGAGAAAGGTAATGGTCTAACTAGCATGCACTTGTTAATCGAATATGTAAAATGTTTTTACATCTGTGATGACTGTTTTAGAACATGTATATCATCTCTACAATTAGACATACGTACAGTAATGTGTACTTAGAATATGTACAATATTTTTACTATACGCAAATACATATTACGTCATACGGATTTTCGGACCACAACAAACAACGGAAAAAGTAACACCACGGGAACAAAAATACCCAGGACGTGAAATATGCATAAAAAGAAACTAAAAAACAATATTTACTTCCTGTATTATCTGACAGTCATGATGGGATGGCCCCACACGCGCGCACGTATGCAGGTACATACAGGGATATGCCAACGTTTGAATATCTAGAGACATTTGAACGTGTATTTGCAGATAGGAGATTGTGGATGTTTACGTATGGGTTTATATAAATGACTTTACTATTGTATATACATAGGTGCTATACATAAATATGTGTTTGTGGTTGTGTGCGTTGTGTTTGTGTGTATTTGAGTGCGTGAGCATGTGCAAGTGCATTTCCGCGTGTTGTGAACGATAACCTTCTACTTTATAAGATTATATTTCGGGATAGCATACCTGGATATGACGAAAGTACGACCACTCCTTCGCTAGATTCTTATAACGTCACGTGAGAGGTGCGGCGGCATTGTTGTCTTGCAAGTCTTTCCACGCCTTGCTGGTCGTTCGTTTTCCCGATTTCTCTTCGTTAGTATCTTTCTTTATCTCTTTCTTTCTCATTTCCACTGCTCTCTTTAAACGTTTTCTCTACTATCCCCTCTCATTTCCCTGTTCCTTCTCGTCGCCTCTACTCTTCCTCCTCCATCATCCTATACCCTATCCTCACTTCTCAGTTTCACTCCTTCTCCTTTCTTCTTTCTCTATTCCAGCCTCACGACCTCTCCATATTTCGTTTCTCTGGCAACCTGCAAAACCGCCGAGGCTGCAACATTCACCTGCGAATGGCAATAAAGGGCAAGGGAACGAGCATAACGTTATTCCGCATTGTCTTCCATCCGCAGAGGAGAGAGAGGAGAGGAAGGAAAAATGGCAAAGGTTAGCACGAACTCCAGATTCCAGCATCGGGAGTCTCGGCTTCGATGCAAACCACCCGAAGCCTGTTGCTAACAAAACATGGCTTTGGGTATTTTCACTCGCGGCCTCCTCCTGTCTCCCATCCTCGGCCCCTTCCCCGTTTAACAGTTAGATATGCAGGCGTTGGAACTCGGGCTATGCTTATCGACGTTTAAGAGGGTTAACGGCGTTTGTTTTTTCTTCTCTCTATTGTCACTCGACTTGCTCCTTGAACGATGATCGGGCGTATTGGGGTTCATATCGTATACACTGAGCTAATCCCATTTTTCGTCGGAGGTAGACGACAATTCTTTGGTATTCTGTCCTTTACTTTAGGACTTCCAAGACGTTCCACTTTCATAAATGGGAAATTACAAGAATAGAGACAAACAAATACAAAACAAAAATAAACCAGCGTCACACACGAGCCGAACAAGAGACAAAAACACATCAGCAAAGAACGCTTCGTTCGCAAGTTCTCTGAATTCTGGTTCAACCCCCGCTCGTCCTGGCTACGTGAACCACGGGTCACTCACGAGTCATTACTCTTGCCCGCGCCCTCGAGTGCAGCACACCGGACTAGGTGACGGAGCGGAACGGCGGACACGGGAAACAAATCATTCCGCCGAACGTGACACCTTTTGATGGACGAGAGAAGAAAGGGGTACGAACCTATTGTAAAATCCGGGCCTCGACGTTGAGGGTCGTGAAGCGCGGGAGGGAACACGAGGCAGAGGGAAAAGGTTATATATGTATCGATATATACGGCGCGGACAGTCATGGCGGTAATAACAGGGGAGGAAGGGGACAGGGATGAATAAGGGGATAGGGGCGACAGGTGGATGAAGGGGTAGAAGGGTGAGGGTCAAGATTAAAGGAACACCCTTTACTTGTCACACCCTAAATGGCGCCATAATAAATTAATTCCGGCAATTACCCTCGGCATTTTCTCCCACAGGAAAGGAGCTCGGGTGGGGGGTGGGGGGGTGGGGGGGGGTCCCGAGGCACTACATACACCTTTTCAAGATTCATTAGTTCTGGGCTGTTAAGCAGGCCGAGTTGGCAAGAGCTTAAGAGCTGACGTTGAATAAACCGAAGCGCAATATGGAGCAACTCGGTTTGCAACATAAAGCCCGATTGCAGAGTGCAACGATATAGGGCAGAAAGTTCCATGGAGTAGACCTCAAGAGTGATCCGGAAGCGAAGACGAGCGTCGAGCAGATTCGCTAACAATGCCATACAACAAAACTAGACGTGGAGGGTGGAAACAAATCAAACACATGTGAGCAACCGAAGCCAATCGGAGGTGACAGCCCGATGGAAATGAACCGAGTTGAGTCACCGCTATTTCCAAGCTCGGCTCCCTGAACTCCATGATCCCAGGGTAACGGTAGAGCGCATTACGGGAGGACCGACCCGTCCACGGAGCCCAAGTTGCGTCGGGCGGAAGGCTTTCATTACAAAGCCGTCGTCGCCGCCTTTGCCGACATCGATACCGGCTTCGTCACTCGCGCTGTATCCATTCCGCCGCCAACAGACCCCCTTGCTGTGAGGCAGGACGCGCTGTGAGTCACCGTGTGGGTCACATGACAGGAAATATCTGGTCACGACCGCCGCTACTGCGTTAACTGGGTTAAGTCCATCGGGGTGCTTGTGAAGTGCTGGGGCCTACTCCAGGTCTGCTGGCTTAAGACGGCAAAGTCAGCGTGAAGTAAATGAATAAATGGTCTCTTGGCCAGACGGGAAAAAAAATGCATTTGTGTTTGCATGACTGTGCACGCTCCAATATCTAAACCGATTTTCTTTATTACAAGAAAACTGGCAGTCATTCTAGCATGTCGGACACGTCAGGAATATAATTTGATTAAATCGTCACCTTGCTTTCCCACGGACTTAGAGGAAGAGGTAGGAAGGTCCTGCAGCTCACGACAAATTTCTCGTTTTGAAAGCAAGAGGTCATCAACACGACTAACTTTTACGATGTTGAAGATTCTCTGAAGCTTATTTCCCTTTTGGCTTGGACTCAGGATGTTCTTTGATCTGAAATTCTAACTCAAGTCTCGGATATAAATCACAAACTTTTAACATTAGTTTTTTTTAAAGAAGTTTTAGGGACACCGTTCATTTCAGCAATATTTGATATTATTATTAATAAATCCTCTTATTTCCTTTTATGAGAGGCGGAAAATAACGACATAACAATCTCTAACGTAAATGATAACCACAACGATAACAAAATATAAAAAAAAAAAAGATTTTCTTTAAACACCAAAGAACACGCGGGATTTTAATATCAGAACAAATCTAATTCACTCAACAAGACAGAAACCAAAGACCTGGAAAACACCATAAATTTTGTCAATTCATTTCACTCGACGATAAATGTGCACACCACTCGTGCATGTCGTTTAAGAACTCTCTCGAGATTCTCCTTCAAGACTCCCTCTTCTTTCTCGATCTGAAGAATAAGTCGTGTCGGGCAAATAAACCCCAGGCACCTAAGACTCACGCCCGCCCGCCCACGCCACCTGGTTCTCCCCGCATCCCGCCCCCTGTCACCTTAGGGTCTGGAGAAAGTGAAGAGGTCTGGCCACAGGGTATCGGCAAGCAGGCTGTATATGCATTGGGAAAGCACTGAGTAAATGTTTAGTTTCTCGTATATTACGGTGATTGTGATGGTCGTCCTTGAGCAGGTGGTTGTTTTCTTTTTGTTTTCTCTTTCTTTCTCTCTTTCTCTTTCTGTCTTTCTCCCTTTTTCTTTTTTCCCTCTCTCTCTCTCTCTCTCTCTCTCTCTCTCTCTCTCTCTCTCTCTCTCTCTCTCTCTCTCTCTCTCTCTCTCTCTCTCTCTCTCTCTCGCTCTCTCTCGCTCTCTCTCTCTCTCTCTCTCTCTCTCTCTCTCTCTCTCTCTCTCTCTCTCTCTCTCTCTCTCTCTCTCTCTCACTCTCTCACTCTCACTCGCTCTCTCTTTCCCTCTCTCTCTCTCTGGCTGTCTGTCTCTCTCTCTCTTAATAACTCACTTTTTGGAAAGTAAGAAATCTGATGAAAGTTCCTCCTCGGCAATTTCCTTGCAAACAGAAAGGCAATTCTGGACGAATATCATAATAAACGAAGGAAAGAAGGAAACATAAATAGAATACCTAACTAGAAATGAAGTGTAGGAGAATAGGAATTAATTAGGTGTAGGTGATGCTAGATGGAATTCGATAGACTGAGACCAAAGAAGGATTTGACACGGATGGAATTTGACAGGAAAGAGGAGATAGATAAGGGGAAAAGATTGACAGGGAAGAGAGGATGGACACAGACGGGCGATGACCAAGAGTGAAAATCTGAGAGGATGGATAAAGATGGAAGATGGTCAGGGAGGAAATGTTCACCGGGACGAGAGGATGGATCTAGGTGGGGAATAGCCAAGGGTGACATTTCAAAGGGAAGAAGGGATGGAATTCAAAGGTAACGGACGCCTAGGGGTTAATTCGGGCGGCGGGACGCTCCTTGACACAGACCCAATCATTAGGAACTCCGGGCGAACCGTCACATGTGAAAACTCATTTAACAGAGGTGAGAGTGGCATTCGATTTTACTCTCTCTCTTTGTCTATTCATCTGTTTATCGGTTTGTCTGTCTATCTATCTATCTCGATCTTTCTTCTGACTACCTTAATCTCTATTGCATTACTTTTGTATGTGTTGTTAAGAATACAAATTGAGTATTTGTTGAGCTCTATAATAATCACCAAAAATAAACCCAGAACTGCTACAAAATAATCACAAAAAAAACAAACTCAAACAGACATACGCATACGAAGATTTAAATAAACAAATAAACAAATAAAATCATGCCGTGTGTTGTAGGTCACAGTTCCAGCCTCCACCATTTAGGGTTAATTCCTTGGGCCGCAATTATATAATCATTCAGTAACCGTCATCAGATGATTTCCCCTTCATCGGAAAACAATTGATCTGATAAAGTGGCTACAATATGCACTTTTTGTGAGTGAAAATATATATAATATACATATATGTTTATGTGTATGTGTGCAGGTACACACACACACACACACACACACACACACACACACACACACACACACACACACACACACACACACACACACACACACATATATATGTATGTATATATATGCATATGGGTGTGTGATATATCTATCCATATATATATATATATAGATAGATAGATATATAGATATAGATATGCATATATGTGTGGGTGTGTATATTATATTACATATATATTACACACACGCGCACACACACACACACACACACACACACACACACACACACACACACACACACATATATATATATATATATATATAATATGATATGATATAACAAAATGTAGTGGTCACTACTACTATCGTGTAGTTTATTCCCAGCCCAACTAAGAAGGCAGTGCACCAGACATGGCCCCAATAGAAGTTAGAAATGTAGACCATAGACCACATTTTTTGCAAAGGTAGCGGGGCAGACCCAAGGAGCTGCGTCGGCCAGTTATCAGCCGCATCCCCGCGTGCCTGCAGGGGACGAAGGAGGGGCAGGAGAGGGATTATAAGGTAGGCGTGGGCAAGGCATGGGTAAGTCAGGAATGGATATTGTTAAGAAATCAAAACGGTATATGTAACTAAAGAAAAAATATTTAATAGTGATCGTGTCGAAGAAAATGTCAATGCAAAAATACAAGGTTTAAAAGAAAGGCTGTGTTTTTATTTCTTTTGCGTCTGTAATTTTCTTTCCAAGTGAAGAAAGCCGGAAAAATACCAATACATTTAACAGCAATATTATAAAACATTTTCCCGTGCGTTTGTGTTAAACAGGTTTATTATAGCTAGGTTGGCAATAAAGTAATTTCGCCAACTAACAGTCTGATTCACTTTGAATACTGTCTGTAACGTGATAAAAATTATTACAACTTTAATGTACCAGTATGAAATCGGAAAATGGAAATCATGGTTATGAAATAAAATAACTACAAACACCTCCATCTACCAGAGAAGAGAATCTAAAAGAAATATCATGCTTTAAATAACGAAAACACGAGAAGTGAAACATTTGGGGAGCAAGTCCTAAGATTTGTGAAAATACATCACAAACCCCAACGTTAGTTACGATACACCAAGCATGATGCAGCGAACGTGGAGCACAAAGTAACGTACGCTTGTGTTTTTACCAATATTTTACGGTCTATGTACGTATCAGGTCGCCGGGACAACTGAAAAATAATAAATACGTTCGCAAACTCGTGAAAACTATACAGCGTGTAAAAATATCTTTCCAGGACGAGCTCAGATTTAGAATATTCTTGGGGCAACAGGCGTACATAAATGCAGGTTGTTGCGATGGCCTGTTGAGGGTCCGACCGGCCTGTAGGGGAGGGAGGGGCCAGGGGGGGCAGGAGGGAGACCGAGGGAAACCTGCTCTATGCTTCAACTAAAAGGTTTGGCAACGCTGCATGGCTTGCAATATTTATTGAGGGATGCACTTCTCATTATAAATGAAAATTTAATCAACAATTGGTTGAGTAGGGATATTCACGAGTGTACTTATTGTTCTTATTTTTTTCTACTGATTTTACCCGTTCAATTGCCGTATTCGGTGTTAAGGAGCAACATCGATTCTACAGAAACCGATATATTGATCGCATTAATCCAAAAAGCAACACTGGAATTAATAAAAGATAAAGAATGACTTTATATAACATCAGATTATCATGATTTTGTAATATCTTTCACCCGACAGGCTCCAAGTCCTCATCAGGAGAATACATGACTACAGATTTCAAATAAAAACTACTTTACAAAAATACTTTACAAAAGGAGAAAGGCTATAGATGTTCCCTTTAAACGGGAAAATAAATAAGATCCTAGTTATCATAGAGTATAATATTAAATACAATATTTATAATCTGACAGGGAGCCATAAGGCTGGGTTGTTCACCCGCGCCACTGGCTTCTCGGGTGCGCTGTGGCGGGAAAGGTGCGTTAACCTGTTTTCTATTCTCCTCCTTTCAAGCCTTTCGAATTTCGCCATTCTGTCTTCATCTGTTGCTTTTTTATAATTCCCTGTTGTACGTTAAACCAACCTTGAGCAAATCATTTTCAGAAAATACACATTGCACGTGATGTAGTCAGAACTTACGTACATAATTCTCTTGTTTACATTCGTGAACACTGAGGAAATGCACACTATCCCTTTCCACATATAGAACGAAATATACATACCTATATTTTACATTCTATTATTATTCATTTGCCTTTTCTGTCTCTCAATTAATGGAAACCTAACCCTCCCCCCCCCCCCCACTCACACCTCCCTCTCCCCCCCAGCACCAACATACCTACCGCGATGACGTATTACAAGACCGGTTCTCTAGGCCTGGTTCCACTTGCTTCTATTAAACTCTAATAACGTCTAGTTTCTTTTCATCTTCCATGTCCTACTTCGAACGTAAGTCAAGATTTCGCTTCGCATTTCTATTTTTTTCCTTTTTCCATATGTTTTGTCTGTTATGATATTCTTTGGAGTTCCGACGAAAATGAACGTAAATTGAGCAATAGTCGTTGCTAAAAAAATGGAATTAGAATGAAGGTAAGTAAAAACAAATGTGTGTGTGTGTGTGTGTGTGTGTGGTGTGTGTATGTGTGTGTTGTGTGGGTGTGTGTGTGTGTGTGTGTGTAAATATATATATTATAATGTGTGTGTGTGTGTGTGTGAATTATGTGTGTGTGTGTGTGTGTGTTGCGTGCGCCGTGGTGTGTAAATACATATATATTATATACATGTGTGTAGTGTGTGTCGTGTGTGTGTGTGGTGTGTATTGTGTGTTGTGTGTGTGTTGTTGTGTGTGTGTGTGTTTTGTGTGTTAGTGTGTGTTGTTTGTGTTCGTCTTTTGTTAAATAATATATATATATATCTTGTTGTTGTGTAATGTGTTAGTGCTGTTGTATAATATATATATATAAGTTTGTGTAGTGTGATGTGTAGTGTGTTGTGTGTGTGTGTGTATGTGGTGTGTGTGTGTGTGTGTGTGATGTGCTGGTTGTGGTGCGTGTGGTGTAAATAATATATATATATACATGCTTGTGCAAGTGGAGTGCTTAAACATAAATATAATGCATATATCAAAGCGGATGAGATAATACGCGAGGGTCGCAGATAACAGAGACGTACGATGAAGCCCCTGCGCCTGGATAGCATAGCGGACATGTGCGGCACAAGCCATTTCTATATAAACGGTCATAATAATACGCGCCGCAAGATGTCTTTTGCAGATCATACCGCTTTTTTGCAATCCGGTATACGTTCCCCTATATATGCAGCTAGGAACCTCTCAACCGGTGCTTGCAAATCGTGTATTTGCATCAGTTCCTCCCAAATGAAAAGAATGAATATACAATACAGAACGGGAATTCATCGCGCAGAGAGTCATCTCAGTCCTAAATCACTAAGCTCATCCAACCGCTGCTCGAATAACCGTCATCGGCATCTCCGCATCTATCCGTCAACTCTACGATTTCCCTCAATCTGCCCCTCGCTCGTCCCTCGGTCATCGGCATTTCGCTACTCGCATCTTCTCCAAGCGTCATCCTCGCTCCAAGTCTCCTTTCTTCATCCATCTCCTTCTTCATCCTCCTCGTTCCCGTTACTGAATACACAGATGACCACAACTATGTAAATCACTGTGTGAGTGTGTACATTTGTCCCGAAATGTGTTGGAAGTATGTGTGATTTTTATTTTTTTTGGGTGTGTTTTTTTGTGTGCTGTGTCGTGTGTGTGTGTGTGTGTTGTGTTTTTGTGTGTTGTGTGTGTGTGTGTTTATTCGTGTGTTTGGTTTGTTTCTGCTATTTTTCGTAACATATATGAAGTGTGTGTGTGTGTGTGTGTGTGTGGTGTTGTGTGTGTGTGTTTGTGTGTGTGTGTGTGTGTGTGCTGTGTTGTGTGTGTGTAAAATAATATAAAATACCATATATGCTCTATATAGCACAGGACTGCTCCAACGAAAATTAAAATGCATGTTCCCAGGCGACCCACACCTGCTTCTTCCATAAGTAATCTAACACACCAAATGCGAAAAGAAAACCGCCTTTGTAGCCTGTGTTATGACGCCTCTCCCGTGCCTACCACTCATTCGCGAGGCTATAAATTCCTGTCTGGAAGTTACCCATTAACAAGTAGGTTCTCGCCATTTATCTAGGCTTCGTCACTCACCCATGGTCGATAACAAGAGCTAAGGAGTGATTTCTCTCAGCCCGCCGTTGTCTCTAATTGGTATCTGAAAGGCTGTTTCGCTCGCAGCATCTCTGTCTGTATCTATCTCTCTCTCTCTCTCTCTCTCTCTCTCTCTCTCTCTCTCTCTCTCTCTCTCTCTCTCTCTCTCTCTCTCTCTCTCTCTCTCTCTCTCTCTCTCTCTCTCTCTCTCTCTCTCTCTCTACCTATCTATCTATCTATCTATTTATCTATCTCTGTTTCTATCTGTCCCTCTCTTCTTCTTTTCCCCCCTCCCTCTCTCTCTCTCTCTCTCTCTCTCTCTCTCTCTCTCTCTCTCTCTCTCTCTCTCTCTCTCTCTCTCTCTCTATCTATCTATCTATCTATCTATTTATCTATCTCTGTTTCTATCTATCCCTCTCTTCTTCTTTCCCCCCCCCTCCCCCTCCCCCCTCCCCCTCTCTCTCTCTCTCTCTCTCTCTCTCTCTCTCTCTCTCTCTCTCTCTCTCTCTCTCTCTCTCTCTCTCTCTCTCTCTCTCTCTCGTTCTCGCTCTTTACAAACACATACATAGATAAATAGAGAGATATGAACGAATGCATTCATTTTGTATATATGCCCGAATGTATGTATGCACGCATGTAGCAATTTATAGACATAATTATCTATTCAGTAATTCACCCACGAAAATTATGAAGATACAATAATGACCTCAGCGTCTAATTATAAAGTATGCATTCCATCAAGCAATACTTTCTTTTGCAAAAGAAAAGATGCATAATTGCATACCATTAAAACCAACACTAAGGTTAAACATAAACACTGCACAGTTCAAGTGTGTAAACACAAGAGACTGCTTAGCATACATCAAGCGTTAAGATTTAAAAACAATAATAATGATAGTAATCATGAAATATTACAGGGCATTCGTCTTGTTCAATGTTCATTATAGTCGAGTCAAGGGCTCTAAGCACAGCCTCTTCACGGGAGAGATAATCGCCTTCCTATTACGGGACGAGCCACGGGATCTCCAAGTGGGTGGCGTAAGGAAGGGGCGTTCCGAGCCACTTGTCAATGGACTCGAGAAGAAAATTGATAGGCGAAAGTCCTCCTTTTTCACGGGCGGGAGGCTGGTCTTGCGGGATCCTTTCTTCCTTCTCTTCCCGACTGCCCTTTGCTCTGGTCAGGGGAGAATGTGCAATGGTGAAATGCTGGGTCGTGTGTTTGCGAAATGTGTGGGTGTATGTGCGCGTGCGCATACACCCACACATACACGCACGCACGCGCACACGCACACACAGTAGATTCATATATATGTATATATATATTATATATATTATATATGTTATATATATGTAGGTGTGCATACATATATACATACATATATATACATAACATATATATACATAACATATATATATACATACATATATAAATACATACACATATATATACATCCATATATATTCATCCATATATATATATATATATATATATATATATATATATCATATATATACACAACCACAGTAAAGTGTACACAAAGATGAAAAGGAACACACACACAATCACATAAATATATATATACATATATATATATATATATATATATATATATATATATATACTGTATATTTATATCCGAAAGCCTTGATCCCGAGCGTGGGAGCTAACGACCACAAACTGCCCCGGCGGTTGGGAGCGGGAGGTGGAACAAGGCCATTGCATATGAATATCTCACAAAGGATAATTATGGAACAATTTTGACCCTTAGTGCCAATGACAACCCGAGCTGCTGGCAAAGTTCGAGGTTAATTAGCATGCGTATAGTCGCAGGTGCAGTCCCAGTGCAGTCTTGGAACTTTAACCACGCCAAGTCGAGTCATCATTATCAGCTCCAGGATCATTAATTAATAATTTTGCTTTCTTTGTACTCTTGAATGCCAGCCGAGTCCTCGAGTTGGCTCTAACGCCAGGAGTAATTTCTATTTTTGTCTCTTAACTTTAGATTATTATTTTTCTCTCGCTCAAAATGTCAGATATGAAATTATAGGCATTATAGAAACGGATAACGGTTTTTGAAATGGCTTATGTTCCAGCAGACATTCAACTTGCTTACCTCTCTCCTTGTCCTATATTCCATCTACTTCCTTCTTCCTCTCCCTCTTTTCCACCCCCTTCTTCTCCCACACTTTCTCTTCCTCTCCTTCTCCCTTCTTGCCGTCCCTGTCCTCCTCTACCTTCTTCCACTTCCCTTCCTCTCCCAACTTCTCCCTCATCCTCCCTCTCTCCCACCTCCAACTCGTTCCTCTCCCTCTCTCTCCTTCTCCTTTCGTCTCTCTCCATCCCCACCTTTCTTAAGACCTCCAACCACGCCCCACACAACCATTGAGTTTTCCGCATTCTTATATTTCTGATTAATTTTCATTGTTCTTAAAACCCTTTCTCATTCGCATGCAGAAAATAAAGAGAGAGAGAGAGATAGAGCGAGAGAGAGAGAGAGAGAGAGAGAGAGAGAGAGAGAGAGAGAGAGAGAGAGAGAGAGAGAGAGAGAGAGAGAGAGAGAGAGAGAGAGAGAGAGAGAGATAGAGAGAGAGAGAGAGAGAGAGGGAGAAAGAAACATAGATAGACAGAGACAGACAGACAGAGAGAGAGGGGTGTTGAGAGCAGGGCATCATAAACCCCATAGCGCTGTACTCTCTTCGGTCCTCGTGAACTCTGACCCTTTATCACCATCCTTACCTCAACACCATTTTCTTTTTCGCTCTCTCTTCCTCCTTCACCCTCATCTCTCTCTCTCTTCTCTTCTCTGTTCTAACTTAATTTTTCGATTTTCTTCTCTCTCCTCTCTCTCCCTCTCACACACACACACACACACACACACACACACACACACACACACACCTTCCCACATATTTTTTTTCACCCTTTTTAATTTCCTTCCCTAAACCTCTTCTCTCGCCTTTATTTTAACCCCTTCGCCGCCGCTCCTCCCCCCCCCCCACCAACCCTCTCTACCCTCCCTGTGACCTCTACCCCCACCCCCCCCCCCCCAGCTACTCAGGTAAGGCAGGTTTTCGCCAGCTGGGAGATGGGTCACCGCCGTTGGTTCTTAGTCATCCGCTCGTCTCTCGTCAACATTCCTTCCTTGTATGTGGGATGGGGGGGGGGTGCGTGCGTGGGGGAGAGGGTAAGTGTCTGTAAGGATGGGTGTGTGTGTGTGTGTGTGTGTGTGTGTGTGTGTGTGTGTGTGTGTGTGTGTGTGTGTGTGTGTGTGTGTGTGTGTGTGTGTGTGTGTGTGTGTGTGTGTGTGTGTGTGTGTGTGTGTGTGTGTGTGTGTGTGTGTGTGTCTGTTGCTCTGTCTGTCTGTCTGTGTGTTTAACAATGATAGTCTAATAACACACATATATTCCGTTTGTAGCAGACACCTTAAGAATATTTTTTGTTGCGAGTTTGCTTTCATATCTTTGAATTTAAAAAGTTGTAGTAATTCTGTACTTGCTGGAAACACCTGTACTTCTAAGAAAGAGCCACTCCTTCCTGCGGTTACAATATCAGCGATTGCATTCTCTACGCTACAGAATCTTGGATTTTATTTTTAGCAAAAAATCCCATCTGCTTTAAACTCTATTATAACGCAAAGCTAATGGTGTAATTATACATGTAATTATTCATCTATAATCACCTGTCTAGCCCATTTTTCTTTAGAGATGCGACTGGATATAATGATAATAAGGGTCTATTGTTCTGGATCTTTACACCTATTGTAGCCAGGTCGTTGTTCTAGCTAAAAGAGTATTGCCTGCTTTCGAGTAAATTGACAAGACTTCACCTGACTTTTCTTCCTGTACCAAAGTAGGATTTGAGGACTCTAGATGCCGCGTTTATGTCGTAGTAGTAGTAGTAATATAACAACAAGAAAATAATCATAATGATAATAGAATAAAATATAAAGTGAAAAAAAGAAAAAAAGGGAGAAAGATGTCAGATCACTTGCAGAGAGTTTATCTCTAGACTTCCCGAGAGTGTAAGTACAACTATATTTCTTGTACTTAGATAATCAGCCCCCCCTCCCTTTCCTCCTCCTCGTGAGACAATTACCGAAGCAAAAAAAGTACAGTTTCCCTTTTTTTTTAACCACTGAGTATACTAAAGTAGGCGATTGTGTTTCAAGAAAGCGTTGAAGATTTTTTTTCGTGTCTAATACTTTTTCACTGGTTTTAAAACTGAAGAAAATGAATGGCGTTTTTTTATGAAAGCTAACGTTGTCACCAAGCGAGAATAGCATCAATAGTATAAGAAATTGTTCTCAGACGCTAAGGCAACGTTCCCAGGTCAACCCAGGGTATGTTCGCCTCTACAGACGCGATGGCGGAGGAGGCAGCGACCCACTGACCCAAAACAACCGCGCCTGGTATGCTTATATACTTTTTTTTCTGTCTCTCTTTTTTACCGAGGCTCGTATTATGTTCCCTCGAGTGGGAGATCCTCCAACATCTGTTATCTGCTGTGGTATTCTTCCCCCTCCTTAACCCATGGAGGGGAAATTCACGGACTCTCTAGAGAAAGGCAAGTCCTTCCGCCACTTCCTGCTATCGTGACGTCATCAAAATTTTACCTGTTGGCTTTCCAAGGATTAGACAGAGTTGCCAGATACTCAATTTATCGTATGGATTTTGCCTTTTGGCCTTTTTATCTGTTGAGGAATGACTCCTATTGCAAATCCTTGTTGGTGTTCTTAAATTCCTACCATTTTTTTTAGAAGAAATTAAAAAGACCCATTGAGTATTTCATCGTCTCTCAAAGGGTCGTGTGGTCAACGACCTCTGGCAACCTCGTCTGGTCGTCCGAACATGACCCGAGAATCACAGTTCGCGATGGCGGGAATGCGCGGGGAATCTTCAACACCAGGAAGTGATGCGCGGCTCCTAGGGCGTCCATTTTGTCCAGGATCCAAAACGTGGGAAATGATTGTGGTACTTTTTGCCTCTCTTCGGATATATATTTCTATCTTTAAAAAAACTTCTTATCAACATGAACTGGCTACAAATGCACTGCATCTATTCCTCAGTTTTACAAGTCTTACACATTCGCCTGTATATTGCTACCTTATCTTTTTATCTAACGAGCTTAAGCCATGAAAAAGTAGACTCCTCTTTTATATCCTTCGATATCTTGCAACTTACATCTCCCCCCCTACCCCCATCCCCCTTTCCCCAACCTCTAATACATACCCCATAACGGCTGCCAAACCCAATCCACTTACACCGTGAACTGTCCTACAGAGTTCAACAAATTCAAGAAAGAAGGCGAAGACCATAAAATGACCAAATAACAATCGCTAAACAATAGTAAAAATAACAGTAATGATAACAAAAAAAAGGCCTTCTTGATAAAACAGCCATTATGAAGTTATCTCACGTATGTTTTCTTTGCACGTAGACTGATGACCTTGTGTACACGTATCAGAAACGCAGAAGGTTAACGTGCAGGAGAATGACATTAAACGGACGTGCTACTATGTCGGCATAAGAAAGTGTTATATTGGATGATAAAGCAAGAATCACCTTTTTGGTTTTTTTCTCATAATAACTGTAGCTCATGTGACGGCGTGTTAGGGAGAAGCGCTTATATAACCCGTATAACACTAGTAGATTCGATTACACTTGGATTCCGAAGGTGGGTCCGTGACGAAGTGTATGGGGAGGAGAGGGGGAGTGGGTCTGTGTATGAATGTGTGTGTGTGTGTGTGTGTGTGTGTGTGTGTGTGTGTGTTTCTATGTATATGTGTGTATACATATATATAGATAGATAGATAGATAATAGATATATATTCACCGTAAACATCTCTCTATATAATCTGATTCACCATGTTTGGATCATACATTCCGCTCTGACATTTCGCGACTGCAGGTAGAGAGGGAAAAAAGTGACCTCATTGGACAGCAGAACAGAATGCCACATTTAACTCTCAAACTCTACCGAAACCTGATTGGACTTTACTTATCTCAGGTATAAAGTCGTACCGGAACATATATATGTGTGTATGTGTGTGTGTGTGTGTGTGTGTGTGTGTGTGTGTGTGTGTGTGTGTGTGCGTGTGTGTGTTGCAAAGTGTCCATTCTATGAGGTGTAAACTAGGGGTTAAAGATTAAAATACGTGAATATCTTACTTCATATCTCCCTTGCCTTTAAGCTGTGTTCTTTCTTTCCCTATCTTCTCGCTTTCCCCTTTCTCCTTTCTTTCCTGCCTTTGCTTTGCTTTCCCTACTCTTTCTTTCCTTATGCTTTTCTATATTCTTTTTACTACTCTCTTTCTCTCTTTTTCTTGTTTCCCTTTTTTTGCCTATTTCTTTGTTCCCTTACCCTTTTTCCTCTATCCTCTTCCCTTTCTTTTTTCCTTTCGATCTTTCTCACTCCGTCCGCTCCTTTCTCCTATCCTTTTCCTAGCCCTCCCTTTCCTCCTTTATTATCTTCATCTACCTACCTCTCCATCCCCTCCCCCCTCCCTCCCTATTCCCTCAATACCCCTTCTACACCCCTTCCATTCACCCCCTTTCCCCAACACTTGCTATACTTTACCACTCGCTTTAGGTTGGGAGAAACTCTACCTTTTCCCTCCCTTTCTACCCTCTTTCCCACTCCTTTTTCCCTCCCTTCCTACCCCTTTTTCCTTCCCCCTTTATTCCTACCCCCTTCCCCCTACCTATCCCCTCACTTCCTACCCTCTTCCCCCCTCCCTTTCGCACTCATTTTTCCTTCCCTCTCTACCTCCTTTCCCCTCCCTCCCTACCCTTTTCCCCTCCCTTCCTGACCCTTTTCCCTCCCTCCCTACCCCTTTCCCCTCCCTCCCTGCCCCTTTTCACTCCCTTACTGCCCCTTTACCCTCCCTTCTTGCCCCTTTCCCCTCCCTTTCTACCCCTTTCCCCTCCCTTCCTACCCCTTTCCCCTCCCTTCCTACCCCTTTCCACTCCCTTCCTACCCCTTTCCCCTCCATTCCTGCCCCTTTCCCCTCCCTTTCCCCTTCCTCCCTACCACTTGCTGGACACGCTCAGCGAATATTCTAGCATGAACTTTAGACAAGACATGATACTCCGGTTAAGCCTATTACATCATGTTAAACCTGTTCTTGTGTTGTTAATAACGTCATTCCTTTTGTCAGAGTTTTCGAGGGTTTTGAAATAGTCGACCTGAGGGAAATATTTCATGTCTATTATGTAAATTTAAGTTATTTTCCTTTTTTTTCTTCTTCTTTTTTTTTTTTTTTTTTTTTTTTTTTTGCCTTGCGTAGGTTCATGTGTTTCTTAAGTCACGCACTTTTCTTTTTTAATCTTTTGCGGTACTCCTAAACGTTCTTTCCCGTTCGGTGATGCTACAGACATTTAACCTAAATGAACATCTGTCGGTGCATTTTATAGTTATTACAATGCTTTTATTATACCATTATTTAACAAAAATCTTGTCTTACAGGTATATATATCTGTTTATATGGATAGATGGATGGATGGATGGATGTATGTATGTATGAATGGCAGTGTGTACAGTACATATGTATACTTGTATATGTGTGTGTGTGTGTGTGTGTGTGTGTGTGTGTGGTTGTGGTTGTGGTTGTGTGTGTGTGTGTGTGTGTGTGTGTGTGTGTGTGTGTGTGTGTGTGTGTGTGGTTGTGGTTGTGGTTGTGTGTGTTTGTTTGTGTGTGTGTGTGTGTGTGTGTGTGTGTGTCTGTGTGTGTGTGTGTGTGCGTGTGCGTGTGCGTGTGCGTGTGCGTGTGCGTGTGCGTGTGCGTGTGCGTGTGCATGTGCATGTGCGTGTGCGTGCGTACGTGCATTCGTGCGTGTGTGTGTGGGTCCAAATATTTTTTTTTACTCTTTTTCCCTAACTTATCACAACACCATCCACTCTCACTGATCAAGATACCAACGTGTCCGTTGTAAAGTTAAAAAAAAAAACGTGTTTAAATACCGTCAACTTTTTCTCCCTATCTCACACGTGGTCATTATTCAAATAATTGAAAGGTCAATATCTAATACCATGAATATGGACTATAATATCAGTAGCGTTGCTATTATTTTCTACGTCTTTTTGTTGCATATGTTGCAGTATCTCCTGTTCTCCATCCGGGGAAGAATCACTGTTGGTTAAAACGGATTCTGAATGAGAAGACGCGGGGGGGGGGGGGGTGCAAAGGACATGTTGCTAATTTCTGGCTTTCATTTGTTAATTATTTTGGTTTTTCATTCAGCTAATCTTTGTTTTTTTTTTTTTTTTTTTTTTTTCTACAAAGATTTTTGGTTGAAAAAACAACCGAATACGAGGATTTTTTTTTTTTTTTTTTTAATCCGCTGTAGCTTACCTACCATTACGTTCAATATATAATAACCTTCATCAGGTTCAGTCCGTATTTCGTACCTGGAATAAAAAAAAAAAAAAAAAATTAAATACAATTACGACTCAAATAGAGATCAATTTGCACAGAAATAAAGCTTATATTATTTTGAGTTTTGGAAATGGAACAGAACTGTCGTCTCTTTAAGAAAAATATGTCAGAAATATAACTCAAAATGTCATTCACGGTCATGGAAAGTGAGTGGTTTGACCGATGACTCGAGAGAAATAAAAAAAAAAAAAAAAAAAAAACGAAAAAAGCTACAGGATTGAGCACAAAAATACCAAGTATTCATATCTTCAAGAAATATATAAATGATACAATAAAATCAAAATTAAATCGTTGTAAAAAAAAAAAAAAAAAAAAAAAAAAAAAAAATTCATATATACCTTCTTACCTATCATCGAAATACAAACTAAAAATCAAGTGAAAAATTCCCAATTTCTAAACTAACATCTCCAGCCTACAAGGATACTTATATAACGTATTGCGAATCCATGCCTTAATACACGTTCGAGGCTCCAATTACAAGGGAATAATAAGAGAAAGTGTCCTCCAAAGGTGATGTAGCATCAGAGCCCACGTCTAGACAAGGTTAAGGGACGCGGAGAGACGGGGTGGAGAGAGAAAGGAAGAGAGGAAGGAGAGAAGGGGGAGGGATGGGAAAGAGTGGGAGGGGTGGGAAAGAGGGGGGGGGGAAAGGAAGGGAGGGAGAGAGAGAGAGGGAGGGGGGGAGAAAGAAAGAGAGAGAGAGACAGACAGATAGACCACTCGAATGATACAAACTCATGATACTCTCTGGGAAACTTGTAACTTGTCCTCGCCATAAAAAGAAAGAGAAATTAACAAGGAGAAATTATAACTCAACCACAAAACTTCGACTTGTCCCCAATGTCTAGCTCTTGAGGTGAATTACAATGCCTTTAATGATAACTCGAGATTCTTAAACATTGCTGCATGACGTTGTGATATTCCAGCACACATAAGACATGGGTGAATAGGCACATAAATAACACTCCAACATCCATATATAGCTTGATTCAGTCTTTGTAAGGGTGACGTCTTAACTTTCTCACTTGAAAGAAAGAGTACGTGACATACACAGTACAAGGACACATGTACTTAAGGTCACAATAGATGCACACGTACACACAAACACAAACGAATACCAATGCACACGCACGCACACACACACACACACACACACACACACACACACACACACACACACACACACACACACACTCACAAACACACGCACAAACACACAATTACAGCATGAGTTGCTTTATCAAGATCAGAAACGATAGTGTACAAAGTGAAGAAATAGTTGTCACTTTCTCTTTCTCCAGAACTTCATTCGCACATTCTTTTTCTTTTTTTTTTGAACACTTTTTATCTTAATTCTACAATCACTTCTAAACATTAGAGCGAAGGAGTGAGCGTAAAAAATTGATAATGCTTGTCAGAACCAACATTGTGCACTCTAAACCCACTCCCAACGTAAATAATTATTGTTGGAATGGTTCATGTTCAATTTGTTCATTTAGACACACAAGCTGAGCTGCATAAATCTTAGATTGTGGTGAAGGGAATTAAAGTTTAATTATCGGCGTCGTTTTCATGCCAAAGGAGAACACGTGAATTATCTTAAGCCTGTACCAGTACAACGAACTCAAGCCATGTATTAGGTCAACGGTATGTGATCTTGTGTGACATTTGAATATAGCATATGACCTGGGAAGATATGTAAGCCGCTTGGCAGGTAATGTCAGTTATTACGAGGTCATGACAAGCAACGAAATAACATGCGCACTGGTATGACACAGTGTCATGACGCAATGTTCAAGAATCACGAATTATGATTAAAGGTAACGTAATTCTAGTAATAACTAGACAGAAAGACTCTTCAGTCGTGTGTGTGTGTGCGTGTGTGTGTGTGTGTGTGTGTGTGCGTGCGTGTGTGTGTGTGTGTGTGTGTGTGTGTGTGTGTGTGTGTGTGTGTGTGTGTGTGTGTGTGTGTGTGTGTGTGTGTGTGTGTGTGTGTGTGTGTGTGTGTGTGTGTGTGTGTGTGTGTGTGTGTGTGTGTGTGTGTGTGTGTGTGTGCTTATCATTCCATCACTAATTAACCAAGAACATTGCAAATAGATAAATAATTAGATAAAATAAATAATGAATATAAACAGGATATACAACAAAAGCGAAAGCCACCTTGACAGTAGAAGATGGAGACATGAATTATGGGTTTTAAGATTCATCTCCCATTTACTCCTCTACCCCCCCCCCCCCCCCCCCCCCCACTACCTCATGCACTGAAGTATGTCATTTTCTCACCTTCAGAAACTCGTAAGGAAAAGTTACCGTGTTGGAAGCCTTGCAATTTGATATGTGATTTTTTCTCTTTTTTCAAATTTTCACTAATATGAGTTTTATTTTATAACATGAAAGTGGATGATATTATAGTGTGTCAACGAGAGAAAGTGTACAGTGACCTGACACTTATGTACAAAAGCAAAGTGATTTGTACAATAGAGAAAATCAGTTCTCTAGCGTTTACTGTCATAAACATATGTAGTTTTTTTTTTTAATTTACATACGCCGGTTCTACTAGAATACTTGTATGTGTCTCCAGTGTGTTTTCCATTTTTATGTTGTTTTTTTCTGAATGAAAATATAATTCTGTGGAGAAACAGTGTTTGTTTGCAGATATAGCAAGTAATAAAATCAATTTGCCGATTTCAATGAAATATTTTCTGCATGACGATTATCTGTGCGTTTGTTTGTTTGTTTGTCGTTTGTTATCCAGACTGGTATGATTAGTTAGAAGTCGAAACGATATGATTGTTTTCATTTATATCAGTCCATTTATCAATCGATACTATTTCTTCGTTTGTTTGTTTTATTACAATTCGTAGTGAAACTTGAACTATATTACTTTTCTTTCAAAAATCCCTCCATTGAAAAAACTTACCTGGTCACTATAGCTAGAGAAACCATACCTAACGATCCGTCCTCCGCTGCCACCACCACAAAAAGAAGTAGCGCCATTATCGAAGCCGTTAGCATCTGAATGCCTGCTTAGATAAGTATACGTGCGCGATCTGCATGCTGCTTTATCATTTAATGTTCTTCCCCTTCGTTTCAGACGATAAACGGGCCACTTAGATTGAACGGCAGGACCAACGTAACCAGTTTAGGAGTGTCGTTTGAGTAACGACTTGGCGGTACCCAGCTTTCCACATAGACGACGTAAACACCTTCGCGCGGGGAACAAAAGCGCATCAGAACACGAGCACAATACATGATCGAAGATCCTCCTCTGCGGGTGATCCGAATTCCTTTGTGACAGGATGCGATTCTACCTTAGGGTGTCGGAGGGAAACGAGGCGGTTTCACCACTGATGGCCTGATCTACGCCGTTTATGTCGAAGATAAGAGGGTCTGCCATTTGCCTTCGTAATCTGGACGGGGATCTTTCAGTTCACTTTAGGAAGCTAAATACAGTCCTAATTTCTCTAAGAATTACGTACAAGTAACCTTTACCTGTAATGTGAGTCTTCTGTCAGGATTCATACGTTTATACAAAGCACGAAGAATGTCAAACTCAAGTAGAAATCCAGTTCACGAATGCATTACGTTCAGAGACAAAGTTTGAGGAACTAAAAATAATGGGAGAATCCTAGGATCATTTAGGAGTTCTAACATTACTGCCCTAATCACCTCAGACTCGAGTTAATTGCACCCAGAGACCATTACGGCAGGGGAGGGGGGCAGGGGGAAGGGGCGGTGTATGGTAAGAGAGGTGGGGTTGTAAACGGAAATATTATTCTCGTGGGTGGGATGCGCCGGGAAGTGGTTGACATTGGTTTTACTTTCTTGTCGTTCTAAGAAAGATTTCGATTTCGTGCAATTGTCGGAATACATTTTTTCTAAAACGTTTAAACAGCATTCCTCCTTTTTAGGCTTTTTCCCTTGCGTGAGTATAAACATCAATATCAATTAAACATAATTAAACAAGACGTACACAGCAGAATTATGACGTCCATTCCTAAAACATTTTTCCCCGTCACGAACGTTACCTCGTGGAAGCTGGCTGCAGCATGGCAAAAGTGCAGCTGACTGATGCCCAAGACCGTTAAGGTTACCTGGAGCAAGTGACCAATTATCTTGGAGACAACCTTGAGGATAAAAGGTCAAGAACGCTTTTCTGCATTCTTGCCATAGCGTTTGCATGTTGTAAACAGCTTAAATAAAAATAGATTTTTTGTTTTTATTATTAATTATCTTAAAAAAGGAATATTGTAATTATTTCACATGTTTTATTGTGCAGATAATTTCTACTATATTACACGGCACAATGGTTCTTTCAGTGAAATTATTATGAACTCTGTCGGCGAGTCAGATAGTGTTAAAGTTGCGGTTGTTTGTCAAGTAACACAATCGACTTTCAGGCTCTTCAAAACGTGCGACGCTACCGATAAGAATCATTTTCTCGTGAGTATGAAGTAATACACTTTCAAGAGAGCTGAAAGTTTATTGCAGCGTAATACTAAGGCTCATAGCTACTCTCAAACGTAAAAAAGAAGCATTAAAGATATCAGAAAAACAGTGAGAACGAGAGAGAGAGAGAGAGAGGAGAGAGAGAGAGAGAGAGAGAGAGAGAGAGAGAGAGAGAGAGAGGGAGAGAGAGACTCATGCCATCTTCCAAGAGATTTGTCCCCGACATCAAAACAGTCAACGAAGACACTAAAACATTTTGAGCAAAGAGACTGAATACTTCATTCAACCTAACCAAACCCAGAAAGAAGAATATTTAAGCGTATGGAACGATAAAGCGAAAGAGATGAGGAAATGACAGCGAAATGACATGGTAACTAAAGACATCTAAAAAGGTAAACAGAAACGGGAGGTGCGTGTTTGCCTTGACATCCGCATTGAGTTGAGCGATGTTGAAAGTCACGTTTAGAGAATTAAAACCGCCATTGCAGACCCGCACCAACAGACTGGGATAGGGTTTGCTTAAGCCCGTTAGTACTTAAGGAACTGTTTGTGCGTGTGTGGGAGGCGGTGTGTATGTGTGTGTGTGTGTGTGCTGAGAGAGGGGTCGTGTGTGTTTGTTTTTGTGTGTGTGTGGTGGTATGTAGGGATGTTATGGTGTGTGTGTGTGTGTGTGTGTGTGTGTGTGTGTGTGTGTGTGTGTGTGTGTGTGTGTGTGTGTGTGTGTGTGTGTGTGTGTGTGTGTGTGCCTGCGTGTATGCCTGCGTCTTGCCGATAGGTTGACTTTTTCCTTCAATTCAATGTGTAAAGACACTTATACACGCATATTCCTCTGCCAGGCGTATTCCACATCCATGCAAATTCGCATGACCGGCACGCATTGTCTTCTTACATAAGAGTCCCTGAACACAGACTAAAAACGCCATTACATTTTACGTAAGCAAAGAGCATAAACATTAAATAAGAAAGGAACATGATCACAGCTGCAGAAGTTAATTAACAGTAACTGTGGTCTTAATCAAATAAATAACAGTCATTCATGTCATCAGCGCTTTAACACATCAAACTCACACACAAATAACAACAATACAATATAAGCCAACACA
>NC_061826.1:10764240-10776740 GCF_019202785.1 Penaeus chinensis | reverse complement strand
ATCGTTTACTCGTTTTTCCTAATGGTTCCCACTTGACATTGCGGCGTTTCTGATCTCGCACCTGCCTGGACCTCACCAGGTGGTCACCACGACCTCAAGTGTATGTGTCTGTCTGAGAAAGTTCACCTGTGTGCGTGATTTTCTCTGTTTGTTTGTTTTTGTCTTTGTATGGGCGGAGTGTGTGTGTTTATTTGTGTGCGTATGTGTCTGTGCGCGTATATGCTTGTTTGTGTGTGTATGTGTTGGTTTGTGCGTGTTTATGTTTGTACGTGTGTGTGGGAGAGAGAAAGGAAGAAAGCGAGAGAGTAAGCGAGTGTAACGTACACTCAAAAGCAGAAGTTAGCAGTTTGTGTGCGAATGGGTTTTTATTCGTAGAATGACTTTACTTTTACTCTGTATGTGCGCGCATGTGTATTAGCGTGCACATGCCCCCCATCTGTTCGAACACATTTAACACTGTATTGAATGTAACGCAAGTAAACAACCTCCTTATAAGCCCAAACAAGCGACACACAAAGATGACAATGTACCTGACATACACACACCTCTACAGATGACAGGGAAAGGCAGGTGAGAAGGGGAGGGTAAGGAAAAGGAGGAGGAGGAGAACAAGAACAGGAACAAGAACATGGAGAAGAAGGAGGAGAAGAAAAACAAGAACATAGAGAAGAAGGAGGAGGAGGAGGAGGAAAAGAATAATAAAAAAAAAAGGAGGAAGAAGAGAAGAAGGAGGATAATGAGAAAGAGGGGGGGGGGTGAGGAGGGAGGGTCATTCACAATTCTTTAAATACCGGAACTGACAGAGTGTGATCCTAGACATTGACAGCTCCTTGATGTGTGAGAATCGTAGATCACCTTACACAGCGGGGAAGCCAAATCATTTATTCATTTGTGAAGAAAGAACCTAGGCCAGTTAGTGTATGTTAGACGGAAAGTATTTGCAATATTTGTTATAGGTTAAATCATTGAGTCAGTTTCACTTGTGTTTCAAAATAAAGATATATAATCGAAATTTAGCGACAGCCGGATTAAGCAAAAATAAAGGGCCATATGTACGAGGATTTATATTCATTGATATAAATTATACGGAATTTCTATTATATTCTTCGTGTCGAAAAGTGTTAACACAGCATTTCTTTATTTAGTGTGATTCTTAGACAGTATCGCGAATTTCTAGTTTTTCACTTATTCGAATATTTTTAGGTTTAGCTAGAGTTTCGAGTTTTTCATTTATTGGATTTTTTTTTAATTCAGTTTCTAGTTTTTTTCATTTATTCGAATATTTTTTTCTTCATCCAGTTTCTAGTTTTTTTTTTCATTTATTCGAATATATATTTTTTATCCGGAGTATCTAGTCATCACCCATTCGTTTCGGCATTTTTCTTTTATTTATTTTCTCTTTTATTTGCTCTCCTGGTTCTATCACGTTCGTTCTTTCAGTTTTCTTTATGTTCTTTTTCGTTGTGTTGTCTCTCCTTCGTTTCTCTTTATTTCTTTTAATCATTATCTTTAATCGTTTCGAGTCTTTTCATTTTGTCCTTCCTGTGCTTCCTTTCGATTTTTCTGATATTCGTTCGTTTTATTTCTGTTCCATACCTTCTTATCATTTTCTCTTATTCATCCTTGTCTATTATCTATCCTATTCATTTCCTTTAAATTCTTTCTTCCACCATTTTCTTTCTCCCTTTTTACCGCCCTTCTTAAAAGGACTAAACAGATAACGTCCATTCTAACTTCCCTTAAGATCGATCCATCCATAAGCCTTCCACACGATCCTCGCCCTTAAGAACCCATCCCGAAGCGCGCCAAGGTTGCGTTCGTTCGCCGCAGGTCCTCGCCGAGCGTTTTCTCTCAAGAGGTCGAGCGAGAAAGTCTTTGCAATGGAACGCGGCCAGTGTTGTGTTTTTTTTGGGGGTCGTTAAAGGACAGTCTGCCATAGCGCGTTTATGTGTTTATATGGGTCAGAGAGGGCGAGTGAATGGGCACTTTTGGTCAGATTGGTTCCGATGCTAGTTTGATGAGGGAGGTCTTGGCCGTGTGTGTGTGTGTGTGTGTGTGTGTGTGTGTGTGTGTGTGTGTGTGTGTGTGTGTGTGTGTGTGTGTGTGTGTGTGTGTGTGTGTGTGTGAAAATGGTCATAAAAGGGGTAGGTCTTACTTGTAATATAGGAATGCGTTGTTTTAAGTAGACATTCGTGAAAACGTCGAGACGTCTAGATGTATATTTTAGAATTGATTCTTTCAGAAGTGTATATTCACTAAGTTGTGTAGATAATATAGAGTCTGTTTGTACTTTAAACAGGACACATAGTGTGTGTGTGTGTGTGTGTGTGTTTGTGTGTGGGTGTGTGCGAGCACGCTTGTTCCTGTATTTATGGTATGTTTACAGCACTTTCTCCATTTCCTCTCTGTTTAAATGGTCCTATTTACATTTCCTCTTCCTTTCCCTCCGTCTCGCTCTCCCTCTCATTACTCTCCCGTGTTCCAATTAACTACCTCATTAACACGACAATGTGCCGCCGCGCCTGCCTCATCACCTTCAAGAGGTTCGAGAACTTTCTTACCGCGTTATTGCCTTCCTCTCGCCGAGTTTCTCTTATCCGCTCGTTATCTGCAAATGCTCGTGCTTGTAATTTAGTTTCTTTTCCGCCTTCGCTGCGTAAGTTTCTTCGGCTGAATCTAAGTATGTTTCGGTTAATTTCTCCGTTGATTCCTGCTTCCTCTTGCAAAAGAACGAAGGTGTGACGAAGGCAAAAAAAGCGAGAAAAAAGGAAAGAGAGAGGGGAATATATATATATATATATTGTAGCCTTGTTTTTTATTATTTAATAACTGGTCGGCTATTTGTTGCGCTGTCTCGTGGCGGTTTCTTCAATTGGCTTTTAATGTCTCATTATCTCCTTGTAATGATGCGGAATTAATATTTTCGATCTGTTTTATTTTGTAAATATTTCTTATATATTTTTTTGTGTTGGGGGTTGTCTATATTTATTTATTTATATTGTTTCTCTTTTCACTTTTCTCTCTATTTATTAATTTAATTCTGCTATTCATGTATTTTTTCGTTTATAAATTGATTCACTTATTTCAGCATTAGTACCGATTATTCGTTATTTTCCTTTGGTTAAATTTAATAAATATTTCATTCTTTCAATATCTTCGTCCTCCTTTGTCCTCTCTTCTCTCTGTATATTGCATTTTTCGTCACCTTTCTCTTCCCGATATTTCATTTCCTCCTCCTCTTCCGCAGTTCATTACTCTTCTCGCGGACACTTTCTCTCTTCTCACTTTGGATCAACATTCTCTGCATCAACATATCCCCGCACACACGCCCACTCACACACGCGCGCGCGCACCTACACACACGTGTATATGCACAGACACGCAGGTGTATTTGTGTATATGTAAATGTATGTATTAGTACATATATGCATTTATTCAATTATGTCTAGGTGTGTGTGCGCGCGCGCGTGTGTGTTTGCGTGTATATGTATTTGTATAACATACATATATGCATATACTGTATATATATAAAGACACACACACATATATACATATATAAAATATATATATATATATTTATATATATGTCTATATAGTGTATGAATGTAAACAGAACAATATACAGATATGTTTCTTTATGCAAGGGGCTCCCTAATTTAATTTTGCCGTTTGATGTCTTTCAGTATTTTTGTTTTCTTTTCTTTTCTCTTGTTTACTTCCTAGCGTACCTCTAATCTATGAATATAAGTCTAAACATTAGTTCTAGGTCTAAATCGTTTTTGCCTTTTCTGTCATTCCTTCATCTTCTTTTCTTTAGTATATTTGTTCCTTTGTTCCTGTGTCTGCTTGCTTACATACACACATGCGCATACACATAAATGCACAAAATTCACACTGTATATATGAGTGTGTATGTATGTATAGATAGAGAAATGTCTCTCTCACACACACACACACACACAATTCACACTGTATATATGAGTGTGTATGTATGTATAGATAGAGAAATGTCTCACACACACACACACACACACACACACACACACACACACACACACACACACACACGCACACACACACACACACACACACACACACACACACACACACGCACACACACACACACACACACACACACACACACACACACACACACGCGCGCGCACGCACACACGCACACACACACACACACGTATATGTGAGCGAAAACTGCCGTTGTGCGTACATTTACATAAAGCTGAACAGACACAAATATCCAACCACATATCTACACGAGCCTCTCCGTCGATCCATCACTCTCTCCGCATTTTCCTTCCTCTCCCCCCCCCCCCCCCCCCCAACCGACAGGAGACGCAGCCGGGGCCACATGTTGATGCTGATCGGACGCCGCCAGTGAGAGCCATGTTGGAGCCGCATATTAGTCCCGACTACTACCCGTTCGTTGACTGCCGACGCGACCGTGTTTATCCACTTTCTCCTTGCACAGTCCTTGCACGTGATGTTGGCGGATTTCTTGTTGTTATTGCACATTTTTTTTTTTTTTTTTTTTATTGAAAGGCTTCCGAAACTTTTTTCTTTTTTTTTAGGTAAGGTGTTAGAAAATTCGCTACAATAGTAGTGTTAGTAGAAAACAAGAAAAAAAAGGCTTCCGATACATTTAACGTATTAGGAAAATCCTGCCTCCCCCCCTTCCTTCCTTTACGAAGTCAATTGCAACATTGCAAGCTCGCGAGGGTATTGCTTGCGATCTTGATGATGACCTAAGAGAAGGTGATGACAAGTAGCTTCTCCATTGTGTTTTATCTTCTAAGTCATCGCTGTAGTTGTGATAATGAGGGGTTAAAGCGACCCAATTAATGCACATGACACAATATACCGAAGGTCTGCTCATCACTTGCCTCCTCTTGGTGAAAGTTCGAATGACGCAACGCAGGGTAAAGGGGGATGAAAAGAAAGGCAAAGGAAGAAGAAAAGATAAGGAAATAGAGAAGTAAAAGTAAAAAAAGAAAAAAAGAAACGTAAAGAAAAAGGAAACAAAAATAAAAGAAGAAAAGGAAGAAGGAAACAGAAAAGAAGGAAAGAAAGAAAGAAAAACAACAACAACAACAACAAAAAGAATAACAAAACAGAAATAAAAGAAAAGAAAGAAAATAAAAAAACACCGCTTCAGACATTAAGGAAATATTTCATGCAGGGATTACCGACGGCATACCAATGTTTACCGAGTTCGACGACTCAAGAGAACTTTCTCCTGTTGCTTCTGCGAGGGGCACGTTAGGTCGTCTCCTCCTGCAGCCACTCGTTCGCAGCTGGGCAGAGTTAATTGTATTTTTTCTCTCTCTCTCTCTTTCTTATTCTCGGTCTCTTCTTTTCTGATTTTCAAAATGTCATGGTCGTTTTGTAACATGTATATATATAGCTTCGTATTTTATCTTTCTCTTTCCCTTCTTTTCTTACTTTTCAAAATTTAATGATCGTCACAGGTATATATATCTTCGTTTATTATCTCTCTCTTTACCTTTTCTTATTCTCAGAAATTTAATTATCGGTCTGTAACATGTACATATATCTTCGTATTTTACATGTAATACTTTGCCTTGTATATATAAAAGTCTCTCAGTACAAAAGATTCTTAGTTTATAATTCCGCGGTAAATTTTGTTAAGTACTTTCCTGACTACTAAAATTACAACACATTTCCATCATCCACAGCACACGATCTCGCTAAAGCATCGCCACTAATTATATTTCTGTGTCGGTGTCTTGGTAATTATTTTCTTTCATGCAAAAAAAAAAAATAATAATAATAATGATAATTGCGGTTCCCGTGATTGGCGAGAAGGTAATCAAAATCCACGATTAAATTCTAAATTCTTATGCAAGGTCGAATAACGTTTCTCTTCATCGCAGATTGAATGTAATTCCGGAATTTTTCCTCTTTTTTCTACAAAACTTTCAGCCTTCAATTACCCTAAAAATACAACATCTTTTCTAAGGAAAATGTTTCACATCCAACTCAAATGTTAAAAGAGATTAAAACAAAATAACATCAAAGCATCTTACACTTCATATTCGCCACACGAATCACAATCAACTTAATCGTATATATCAGCTGTTACACTCCTGTTTTATTGTTACAATTGCTGCAACTTATCATGGTACAATAACCCCGCCAGTTAGAACACAAACAAAATCCCTCTCGCCTTTATTAGCACGCATACACACACTCTTCTGTTACCATTCTTCCTTTCGTTACATCTGGCCGCCATTTGTTTATTGACGTGCTTATTACACTTCCTGTTCCGATTACCAATTTCACTTTTTTTTCACATTTCTCTCTCTGTTTACACAAGATTAAACAAAAGGGGAATCTAATCTTAATGAACAGGGTTTACTATAATCACGACTTTTAGAGGAAAAGGGGGGGAAAGAAGTATATATATATTTCTCCAAAGCGCAAAGGGGAAATAGTGTGCACGACGCCACAGTATCACCTTGAAAAACCGAAGGGGAACCAGACACTCGCCTGAATATTTTTCTCACTACGCAATAAACCGTGACGTCCAATCCTTCATTAATGCACAGTCAAAGAAAGCATTGTGCGTGCGTGTGTGTGTGTGTGTGTGTGTGTGTGTGTGTGTGTGTGTGTGTGTGTGTGTGTGTGTGTGCGTGTGCGTGTGTGTGTGTGTGTCAAAGAGAGAGAGAGAGAATCTGTGTCTGTGTGTGGCTTAAGATTCTTTCCTCTATATTCTTTTCAATGCACAATATTTGCTTGCAGACACGCGTGCCTTGTCAATTGCTCGAGGCTGTTTTTTTAACGGTATGGGGTGACCGACCTCAAATAGACCCCAGATTTAGTGGACCTCCATTACTCTGGTTATTATTGTTAGTGTGATAAAAAAAAAAAAAAAAAACTCTATCAAAATATTTATGTGTTTGTGACTCCGTGCCGTTTGTATAGATTGCTGTGTGTGTGTTAGATGGAAGAAGGAGGTGGAAATAAATAGAAAGACAAAAGTAGCGAAGATTGATAATATTTATGGAAATGACTATAATAAAAATGAATAATAATGATATATTGATAGTTGAAATATGGGCAATAATCAATCACTACGACTATAAGAATATTGATAATGGTAATGGCCATAATGATAATGATAATAATAGAGATAACATAATAATAATAATAACAATGTTAACAGTATAGACAATATAATAATAATAACAATAATAATAATGAAAACAATAATAATAATAAGAATAATAAGAAGTAATATAATAATAATAATAATAATAATAATAATAATAATAATAAAAATAATAATAACAATAATAATTGTAATGTAAATAGCAATAATAATAATGATAATGATAATATCAATAATAATAATATTAATACGATGAAAAAAAGTCCGAGAAATAGCTATTAAAACCACGAAAACAAAATATGTACATTAAATCAATAAGTAAATAAATAAAACAAAACAGAGACACGACAAAAAATATATATATATCGTGCTTCTGATATAACCATTTACTGCGGAAAAGAATTTACATATATAGGCCTAAGCTCTCGTCCAAGGCTGCGTGAGACAAATAATCTACCACAAAGGGAAGCCGCCAAGAGTCCTGAGGGCATTGATGACGTCCCGATGACCTCGTTGATTGGGAAGAGGACAAAAAAAAGAAAAAGGAAAAAAATCTTCCAACTGGCCTCATTTCTGCGTCTAGGAGAGATTGTTATAACAAGGTCGATTAAGAGACCTTTCGTATAAAGTGTTATTTTGTATAATATTTTGTTTTTTCGTGCTTTTTTTTTTTCTTGCTGTTTTCGTTGTTAGTTTAACCTTTCGTTAATGAGATGGTTTTTGGTTTTTATCAAGATATAGGGGAAGGAGAGGCCGGTTTAGCTGACGATTAAATTAATTATATAGTTTTTTTTTTAATTATTTTCATTTTTATTTATTTATATATCTATCTATCTCATTTCTTTCACCTTTGTCCCACTTCTCCTTTATCATCCCTCCTTCCTCAAATTCGACTACCTCCTCTTTCTTTCCTACCTTCCCTTACTCTTATTTCCTCAAGCTCTTTCTCCCCCTTTATCCTAATCTCAAAAGACATCATCTGCATCTCCGTCTCGTGTCTTTTATTATCTCACAAAGTTCCCGAAAGGTTCAGGAAGTTCAGAAGCCCTTTAGAACGTTATATCCTAGAGGCAAACAGCTCGTAAAAAGTGACTTCGCTTACACCGCGGACCAACAAACGCCGTAAATTTCCTTACCTCTTCTTAATTCTTATGATCCACTTTTTATTTCTCTCCTTCTTCTTCTTTTTTTTTTTTTTATATGTTTTTTGTTTTTCTTCTTCTCACTTTTCCTTCTCTCTTTTTTCCTTCTTCTTCTACTCCCCTTTTTCCTTATCTCGTTCCTCTCTTTTCTTTCTTCTCCTCGTCCCACTCATCTTCCTCTATCTTATTATTATTATTATTATTATTATTATTATTATTATTATTATTATTATTATTATTATTATCATTATTATCATTATTATTATTATTATTATTCCTCCTCTTCCTCTACCTCCACCTCTTCTTCTTCTTCTTCTTCTTTTTCTTCTTCTTCTTCTTCTTCTTCTTCTTCTTCTTCTTCTTCTTCTTCTTCTTCTTCTTCTTCTTCTTCTTCTTCTTCTTCTTCTTCCTCCACCTCCTCCTCCTCCTCCTTCTGCTCCTTCTCTTCTACCTCCTCCTCCTTCTCCTCCTCCTCCTCCTCCTCCTCCTCCTCCTCCTCCTCCTCCTCCTCCTCCTCCTCCTCCTCCTCCTCCTCCTCCTCCTCCTCTTCCTCCCTTTCCTCCCTCCTCATCCTTCTTCCCCCCCCCCCCCCAGCTCTCCCTCCTCATCACCACATCCTTTCATCTCCCGTATCATGGCCAGCATCCCTGCACCAACCGAGCATCAAAACATCATGAGAGCTTATTACAATTCACTCGTCAAGCTCCATTATCCGTATCTGATCCACTTTTCATTTCAGCGTCGTCACCCTTGCCGTCTTCATCCTTCCCCCCTCCCCCCTCCCTCTTCCTTCTTCTTTATTTGCTTCTCTCTTTCTCACATCTCTCCGTACCTCTCCAGTCTTTCTCTTTTTTTTTTTTTTTCTTTCTCTTTCTCACTTCTCATCTCTATCTCTAATTCTTTGTCTTTCTCACTTCTCATCTCCTCTCCCCCCTCTCTCTCTCTCTCCCTCCCCCTCTCCCTCCTCCCTCCCTCTCCCCCCCTCCCCCTCCCCCCTCTCCCTCCCCCTCCCCCCTCCCCCTCCCCCTCTCCCCCTATCTCTCCTTCTCCCTCCCCTCCCCCTCCCCCCTCTCCCTCCCCCTCCCCCTCCCCCTCTCCCCCTCTCCCTCCCCCTCCCCTTCTCCCCCTCCCCCTCCCCCCTCTCCCTCCCCCTCCTCCCTCCCCCCTCTCCCTCCCCCTCCCCCTCCCCCCTCTCCCTCCCCCTCCCCCTCTCCCTCTCCCCCTCCCCTCTCTCTCTCTCTCTCTCTCTTCCCCTTTTATCCCCCGCCATCATTCTCCTCCTTGATAATGTGAATGGCTAGCTCCGTCACGATCTACTTGGCATACCCCTCCCCCCCCCCCCCTCTTGAGTAAGACGTGAGTAAGCGAGTGGCGAGTGGTAGGCTCTCGATTAATCCCGGCGTGGCGACTATTGGCCAGTAAATTAACTCCCAGTGTTATGCAAATGAAGAGCAGGGGGGGGGGGGGGCCTCCCTTGTCTTTTACATCCGGTGAAAATGAATGTCGCAGCCTAAAATAGACACAGGTATTTGCACTGGTTTTAAGTTTGGCTGCATAACACTAACTACATGTCTGTCTTTCTGTCTGTTTGTCTTTCTGTCTGTTTGACGGACAAAGACAACGATAAAGATAGATATATAAAGAGAGTGAGTGAGAGAGAGAGATAGAGAGGTAGCAAATGAGTAGTAATTGTGAGTATGAGTGCGTGCGTGCGTGCGTGTGTGCGTATATATGTATCTGGTGAACCTTTATTTCGTCACGCTGCATAAGGGATTTTCTATTACGAATCCTTTTTGCCAGTAATTTCCAAACGTTTTGAAATGTGTGCTGCCAGTGTCCCATCCCATTGTTCAAAAACTGCTATGCAATTCTTTTCCTCTCGAATGTTGCATGCGATTCAGATATGCATCATCTTTTTCTTCGTTCATTTCAATAGTGAATGCGGGGGAAAAAAAATTCGTATTGTTATCGCTGGGAATTAGATATTCATATGTTCGTCATCACCTTTGTCATTCTGAAATTTCAGAACAATGGATCTTTCCCTCCTATCTTTTCTCTCTTTCTAACTGTCTCTCTCTCCCACCTTTTCTTTCTTTTTCTTTCTCTCTGTCATACCTTTTCTCTCTCTTTCTGATTCTCTCTCTCTCTCTCCCACCTTTTCTCTCTTGTTGTAACTTTGTCTCTCTCTCTCTCCCACCTTTTCTTTCTTTTTCTTTCTCTCTGTCATACCTTTTCTCTCTCTTTCTGATTATCTCTCTCTCTCTCCCACCTTTTCTCTCTTGTTGTAACTTTGTCTCTCTCTCTCTCCCACCTTTTCTCTCTCTTTCTGACTCTCTCTCTCTCTCTCTCTCTCTCTCTCTCTCTCTCTCTCTCTCTCTCTCTCTCTCTCTCTCTCTCTCTCTCTCTCTCTCTCTCTCTCTCTCTCTCTCTCTCCCACCTTTTCTTTCTCTTTCTCCTACCTTTTCTCTCTCTTTCTGATTATCTCTCTCTCCCACCTTTTCTCTCCTGTTGTGACTTTGTCTCTCTCTCCCACCTTTTCTCTCTCTTTCTATTTATTTTTCTCTCTCTTTTCCACCTTCACTCTCTCTCTCTCTCTCAACTTTTCTCTCTCTTTCTATTTCTCTTTCTCTCTCTTTTCCACCTTCTCTCTCTCCTTCTCCTCTCTTTCTGGCTAGCTTTCTCTTTTCTCTTCCATTCTTCTCTGATTCCCTCTCACGTCCCTTTTCTTCTATATATATATATATAATATATTTGACCCTTTCCCGAGCCTTATATATCTTCCTGCTTTTGTAAGTTCATATGATAATCATGACGGAAATATTTATCGTTATAATTATTTTGATGATAGTAATGATGACTTAAGTGGTGATGATGGTGATAATGATGACATAATTAACAAGGATGAATAGGGTATAGCTATGATAATGAATGATCTTACTAATATTAATGATTAATGATCATGATAATGATATCAATGCAAAATGATTATAATTATAACAGCATCAACAATAATACTTATAACAGTTACAACAAAACACACATGATATATCACCTGAATAAAATAAAATGATAGTAAAATATACAAACAAACAAATACCCCCCCCCCCCCCCAGAAAAAAAAGAAAATCGAAAGCCATTCCAGACTGACCAGGGAAAGGCAAGGGGGGGGGGGGGGGGGCGCCAGTGGGTCACTAGGCCGCCAGACTTCGCAGCCACCATATATTTATTACTCTACCTGAATATTTACATAATACGGCCACTCCTGTCTGAAATCATTTTCTGCCTCGGCCAAAAAGAAAGTTGGGGAGATTTTCTTTCTTTCTTTCTTCCTTTCTTTTTCTTTTCTTTTTCTTTCTTGTTTTCTTTTTTCTTTTCTTTTCTTTTTAGGCCTATTCTTTCTTTTTTTTCTTTTTCTTCTTTGGGTTTCTTTTCTTTTTCTTGTTATTTTCTTTTTTGTGTTCATTTTCTTCAGATTTTTTTTATTGGTGGGGGGGGGGGTGTATAGGGTCTAGAGAATCTATCAACGATCACCAAAAAAAAATCCTCACTATCATTTTTGAACTAATTTACAAAATAATTTAGGTATTATAATAACTGATACTATGAATAAGAAATGATCATTCCTCGATACAGAAAACGTCCATAATTAACCAGATAATAATTAGTACAAAGCTCATTACACTGCATTTACATTCTATCCTCCCTCTCTCTGCATAAAATATCAGAAATAAAGAAATCAGAAATAATTAACAAAAGAAATAAGCTTATTATATTACATGGACACTCATCCTCTCTCTATACAAAAGATCAGAAATGAGAGAGAGATCAGGCATTGACCGACCAATGGCAGACAAGGGTGCTGGCCTGAGACGCGACTCCAAGGCTAAATTGACAGCCAACTTTCTTCCATGGCTGTTAACATGCGCGCCAGTGAATGGGATTGTTGCTGTCATGATGAATAATGAAGAAAAACCCTTCATAGGAATCTCTCTCTCTCTCTCTCTCTCTCCTACGATCTCTTGGGTGGGGATGCCAATGAGATTAGGACGTTGATGAATATCTCTTCTGGGTGTTGTTTTTTTTTTTTCCACCGTTTTCTTTTGTTTTTCTTCTCGTTTTCTTTTTCTCGTGTGCGACTTCAGAAATGGCATTACTTTTACTTAATCTTTATTTGGCAGTAAAGAAAAGGCGGAATACCTCAAGCCTTTTTT
>NC_061826.1:10754240-10759240 GCF_019202785.1 Penaeus chinensis | reverse complement strand
AGTTATGACCCTAGACCACAAGTTTGACCTCGAAACTACTGTTATGACTTCGGACTACTATAATGACCGACGCTGGCTGGCATGACAAGAGCGTTGCAGCTGCCATCACGAGTCCGGACGTATGATGAGGTCACCCATGCTTGCAATTGCAGAGAATACAGAGACGCGACTGGGGCCGTAGAGAGCACCTGTGACCGAATAACTGTACATCAGGCATCTATGGGTGCTCGATCGACGAACCAATAATAATGAAAAAAAAGGTAATGATGTAATATGAGCATAATAATGAAATTGGATAATGATTATAGAATTGGTATGACGTGACTATCGAAATGGGGTTAGAAATGAGACTTGGTTGGCTGACCTTCTTTGAATGATTATTTAGAAATGACGGAATGACAGAAATGTACTGTGGGTATATAATACATATCTGGGCCACAGTGATGCAAAAAAAAAATATGTATGTGATTTTTTAACTTATATATGGCGTCTTTTGTTAATGTTAGAATATGTCGACGCCTAAGTAATATGTATTCATGAAAATGTGTGATTATCTTTTAAACACGTCTATGTATGTAAGTGTGTGTGTGTGTGTGTGTGTGTGTGTGTGTGTGTGTGTGTGTGTGTGTGTGTGTGTGTGTGTGTGTGTGTGTGTGTGTGTGTGTGTGTGTGTGTGTGTGTGTGTGCGTGTATGTGTATGTGTGTGTGTGTGTGTGTGTGTGTGTGTGTGTGTGTGTGTGTGTGTGTGCGTGTATGTGTGTGTGTGTGTGTGTGTGTGTGTGTGTGTGTGTGTGTGTGTGTGTGTGTGTGTGTGTGTGTGTGTGTGTGTGTGTGTGTGTGTGTGTGTGTGTGTGTGTGTGTGTGTGTGTGTGTGTGTGTGTGTGTGTGTGTGTGTGTGTGTGTGTGTGTGTGTGTGTGCTCGTGTTAATTTTAATCGTCCGATAAATAAAATAAAATAGTAATAAATGAAATGATGGCCACTTTATAGAACAATAAAGTCACTGACTAACTGCTGACGTCACAATCACATCGTTACAAAATAACAGACCAAAAAAAGGTCTCTGTTACGTAACTAATCTCGTACTTAACTAACGTTTTTTGTACTTTTTTCAGTACTTGATAAAGAAAGACTTCAGACTTAATAAGGTGTCTCTGAATCTACCATCATCTCGATACTAATATTGACAGAAAAAGGCTTTAAACTTAATGATAACACTAATCCAGATTTTTTTCTTTCTTTTCTTAAGCGACTTAACAGTACGGGTACATCTAAGGAACGTGTTAATCGTGTTAATTAATAGACCGTACAGATGCAAAGAGGTACCAAAAACTACTTTCGAATTATCACTTTTTTTTTTAATCTGTTTTTGTCTTGTGAAAACAACCGAGAAAGAAATGAGCGAATATTTTGTGTTTTCGTTTCATATCCACCGCCCTTTTCGTTTTTAAAATAATTAGTCTTATCTTCCACTTTCGGTATATTTCCATACGTTCTATGTTGCCCCGCCCACTACACTTAATTAAATCTCTTTTTACTCGTGTTTCAATTAAGCCATACTCTCTCCTTCCTCACTCTTAAGAACCTGTCCATAATCTCCTCCCATTTCTTATTAGTCGTAAGCAGGTCTATAAATAATAATGTAGGGCATAACATGTAACTACGTCTCCATTTATCTGCTTATAAATCGATCTGTATATCTGCGTATCTCTCGTCGTTTTTTTTTTTTTTTTTCTTTTTTTCTTTTCTTTTCTTTTTTCTTCGCTATCTTTCTTTGTGTGTGTGTGTATGTGTGCTAGACAGAGAGTAAGGAGTAAAGAGAGAGAGAGAGAGAGAGAGAGAGAGAGAGAGAGAGAGAGAGAGAGAGAGAGAGAGAGAGAGAGAGAGAGAGAGTGAGAGAGAGACTTTATGTGTGTGTGTGAAGCGAGTATACGTCTATTTCTATCAATGGCTAACTGTTTTTTCCCACTTTCATTTCGTATCGTACGTTGACCACACTGTATACATGGAGTCGTTTGTAAAATAAATACTGCAAAGGGACGCTGAATTTCCTCTTCCGTTGCATACATTCCTGTGTGTGTGTGTGTGTGTGTACAATAGCCCGAGTACACACACCTACTGACTGGGCCAACACGCATAAAAATCAAATTGCACATGACAGGCACTGTATTAATCACTTGTTACATAATGCATTCAGTGACAAGACATCTGGGTAACTGTAACATGCAACATAATATAAGGGTGGGATATGCTGACCTACTACGCACCCGGATCAACACAGGGCAAGAGAGTGTTAAACTTGCATTTTCACACATAAGGCGGAAATTCCACTATCCTAGCAGATATGTTTTTTCGTGTGTGTGTGTGTGTGTTTTTGTTTCTTTTTCGGGAGTTTCAGTCTAGCACCGACAGAGGTTGAACAACAGGGCGGGAAACGTTTACCATAGAGGTGACACTCTCATTCCGAGATTACGGACGATTAGCCCTTGCGTTCTTTCGTGAATAAGCTCACCAGCGTTAGGAAATCTCCCACGAGTAAGCAGAGGTTATGTGGGTCGCTTGGGGGAACAATGACACTCGGTGACGCTGACAATCGGAAGTGAAACGCGTCCACATCTCCGGCACTTTGCTAAATCTTCGGAGGAGAATCAGCGAGAAAATTGAATAATGAAGTTAAACTCGCCTCAGCATATTTTCGGGTCACCTGTAACAAGCTGATTTTAACAGTAAAGATGATTTTCCTCTAGAGTGCAACGCTTAACGAAATAACAAAAAAGAAAGATACGAACAGAGCAGTAAAACATAAACAAGCAAAGAAGTAAACATCACCAAAGAGATAACAGGTACATAAACAGAGGGCGAAGAAGGGCAGGTAACCAGACAGGGAACACACAGGTAACATCATGACATCAGAATCAGAAGCCCAATAAAGTCCCAGTAGACAATTATACCTGTAACCGGTTAACGAAAAGGAGTTTAGCGAAACAAAAATACAGTTTTAGATCCAATGGATAACGAAAAGGAGTTTAGCGAAACAAAATTACGGTTTTAGATCCAATCAGTAAACGAAACGAGATTACGAAGAAACGCAGAGGAGAGAGAAAAGGGATTTATCTTGAAGACGTGAGGCCAAAGAAATTGGGGAAGATAAATGATCGGAAATGCGTGATAAGAATGTAGGAAAGGAGATTAAATCCAGGACACCGAGAGGGTGAAAGTTAAGGCAACGAATACCCATGTGATATTCCGGAAGAGAAAGAGAGAAAGAAAGGAAGAAGGGGGGGGGGTACGGAGAGAGAGAGAGAGAGAGAGAGAGAGAGAGAGAGAGAGAGAGAGAGAGAGAGAGAGAGAGAGAGAGCGAGAGAGAGAGAGACAGACAGAGAGACAGACAGACAGAGAGACAGACAGACAGAGAGAGACAGACAGACAGACAGCGAGAGAGAGAGAGAGAGAGAGAGAGAGAGAGAGAGAGAGAGAGAGAGAGAGAGAGAGAGAGAGAGAGAGAGAGACAGACAGACAGACAGACAGAGAGGCAGACAGACAGAGAGACAGACAGACAGAGAGAGACTGACAGACAGACAGCGAGAGAGAGAGAGAGAGAGAGAGAGAGAGAGACAGAGAGAGACAGACAGACAGACAGCGAGAGAGAGAGAGAGAGACAGACAGACAGACAGACAGACAGACAGACAGACAGACAGACAGACAGAGAGATAGAGAGACAGACAGAGAGACAGAGAGAGAGAGAGACAGACAGACAGACAGCGAGAGAGAGAGAGAGAGAGAGAGAGAGAGAGAGAGAGAGAGAGAGAGAGAGAGAGAGAGAGAGAGAGAGAGAGAGAGAGGCAGACAGACGACAGACAGGCAGGCAAGCCGGCAGACAGACAGACAGACAGACAGACAGACAGACAGACAGACAGACAGACGGAGGGAGGAGGAAGTGGGTTATAGACATCGAGGAAAGACAGACACAGAGAATAAACGAAAGTTAGAAACCTACCTCCCAAGGAACGATTGAAGACACCGAAAATATGATCAATCATTACAGCCGACATACTTACCTGTTAACCGGCGTGGAGAGGTTATAAAAAAAGAAATCTCACCCCCCTCCCTCCCGCCTTACCCCTGCCTTCCCTCCTTTCTTGCCGGCGCCTTTCCGCTATATGTCACACGCAGAGGCGAGGTCAGGAGTAAGGGGTCAACCCGCAGGTCAGCTGGGGGTCAGGCTGTCTCTCGTTCTCACGTTCTCACGTTCTCCCTCTCTCTCTTTCTCTGTCTTTCTCAGATACTGTTTCTGTCTCTACCTACTCTCTCTCTCTCTCTCTCTCTCTCTATCTATCTCTCTCTCTCTCTCTCTCTCTCTCTCTCTCTCTCTCTCTCTCTCTCTCTCTCTCTCTCTCTCTCTCTCTCTCTCACTAAAATTAAACTTTAGTCCCTTTGATGAGTGTACTGAGACAGTTTATATAATATTGTATTTTGAGTTCTTCTGTATATCTGAGACGCATGGGATATTCTTATAAACAAACGACGTAAATCTTTAAATTTCCCTCGTAAGCATAAAATAAGTTTTATAATCGCTGGTAAGAACAGAATCTTATAAAAAAGAAAGTTCTTTGGCTTTTCATCGAGCCACGCAAAGCAAACATTTTTGTCGGTGGTTAATGAAGGCCCCAAACAAAGCACTTCCTTAACTACGAACACTATAGTAAGATTAGCTGGATCAGAGGTCGAGGAGCTTTGTTCCCATAGATCGTGAATATTATCCGGCTTCAATCGTACACTGAGACGCGCGTGATTCTGAAGTGATTAGATTCGATATGTTATATAAGGCTTTAAGTAAAGATAAGGTGTTATATATGGGATGAAATTTGCTTATCCAATTACATTATCAAATTTGTAACTATTGATTTCAATTCTCGCAACGAGGCCCACTAGGATTTGATCGACAGCTGATGTGAAGCAGTTCCGACTGTACCGAACCCCTGATTCATTTTCCAAATTTCCG
>NC_061826.1:10739240-10749240 GCF_019202785.1 Penaeus chinensis | reverse complement strand
AGCATCCTTTAACACGCAGTCCTTGCCAAACGAACCAACATGACCCTTGATTTCTGGGACTCACGCCAGAGGGGGTAAAGAGCGAGAAGGTTAACTGTACTTATGTCGGTCCAATTGTATTTTTGCGGTAGTGCTGTTGTCGTTTCTGTCTGCTTTTTTGATACTGAGATAATCATTTGTGGTTAGTGTTTCATGCTCTATGACTGCTGTAATTTGTAATTTGCTGTGGTTACTGGTGATAGTAATGCTACTATTGCTACAACTACTACTACATAAAACAATAACAACAACAACTATTACTACTACTACTACTGCTACTACTACCATTACAGCTACTATTACTACTGCTACTGCTACTACTACTACTGCTACTATTACTACTACTACTACTACTTCTACAACTAATATTACTACTATTACGACTATTATTGATGTTACTATATATACTGCTGTTGGTGCTACTACTACCATTAATACTATCTATACTACTGCAATTGATTATAACATTACTAATTATTTTACCAACACCAGTATCGCTAATAACGATAACAGTAATAATGATAGCAACATTAATAAAAGAGCAACAAAGCAAGTAATAATGTTGCATTGCTATTATCGCAAACGTTATCGTTTTTAGATCTATAACTGTTGTTACGACCAGTTTAATAACGGAAAGGGAAGCACAGTGAATCTCAATGATCCAATAAATATAGCATTTAAATTAATAAATGTCACGATGAGACTAAAAACGACAAAGAGAAAGTAAATTGAGAAAGTAACAGACGGATAAGCTGAATTATCATGTCATTGGTATCATTGCCATTCTAATGCCACTACTGTATCATGAATAGTGTCACTATCATCCCTATCATTAATATTGTCACCATTACTACCGGCGTAATCATCTTCATAATGATTGTCATCCTTACCATCGTTATCATCTTCGTCACTGCATTCGTTATCATTAATACCGTCATCATTATTATCATCGTTATCACCTTCATAACAGTCGACACTATGATCGTTATCATTAATACCGTCACCATCATTATTTTTGTTTTCATTGTCATTATAATCACCGTCACCCCCCCCCCCTCTCTCTCTCTCTCTCTCTCTCTCTCTCTCTCTCTCTCTCTCTCTCTCTCTCTCTCTCTCTCTCTCTCTCTCTCTATCTCTCTCTCTCTAAAAAAAAAAAAAAAAAAAGAAAAAAAAAAAATATTCACCCCCAATAATAGTCCATGCCTCCCGTTACGTACAGGATGCAAACCCTTGTGATTACGTACTCAACCTTCCATTAATGGTTTAAAAGGGGGAAGGGCGGGAGGAGGGAGTAACGTGCTTCTTTTCTTTTTCTTCTTTTTTTGTTTTTTAATCCTCGAAAATACGCACCCAAGCGACTCCCTTCGTTGTCGGTTTCTTAAGTGTATAACTGTATGACAGTCTTTATAACAGCTATTACCGACGGTTACGCATGGCGAGGATGACTGGCGTATGCGCGGTCACTGTTAGATGTCACGGTCAATGGCAGGGTAGGGGTTGTGGGGGTGAGGGGTGAGGGAGGGAGTGGGAGTGAGGGAGGGAGAGGGGATACTGAGAGAGAGGGATAAGGTGGTGGGGGGAAAGAGGTTACTGAGAGAGGGGGTTGAGTGGGGGGGGGGAGTGCAGAGAGGAGGTTGAGTGGGAGTGCATAGAGGGGGTTGAGTAGGGTCTGTGGAGGGGGAGAAGGTTGAGTGGGGGGAAGTGAGGGAGGGGAGGGGAGCAGGTGAAGGGTAAATGTTATTCTGTTTTCGAAACGTGAGGGTTGTTGTGTGTTTGGGGGAGAGAGAGAGAGAGAGAGAGAGAGAGAGAGAGAGAGAGAGAGAGAGAGAGAGAGAGAGAGAGAGAGAGAGAGAGAGAGAGAGAGAGAGAGTCAGACAGACAGACAGGGATAGAGAAAGAGCGAAAAAAATAGAGGGGGAAAGAGAGAGAGAGAGATGGAGAGAGGCAGAGCCAGAAAAAAAAACGTATGTAAGCAAGTGAATCACTGAATGAGTGACCGAGAGAGCGAGCGAGCGTATGAGTGAATGAATATGAGAGTAAGTGAATAATGGTGCTTCCCCCCAACCGAATTCGCGGTCAACCAAAGACGGTTCTACTGGCTTGCATGGTCTGCTAATGTTACGCGAATCTGGCGGTTGAGATTTGAAATTCAAAATTTAAAAATTCAAACCACAAAGTCCGTCCAACGGCAGAGAATGTCTGAAATGTAAACCATGTTAATGAATCTATCGTTAGAATATATTGATGGGGATTATGAGGACGATATTTCCGAAAATTAAGATATAACGATTTTCTTTCAGTCTTCTATTCATTTATCTCATATTTGGACACCATTGCTTTTAACGAATTCGCTGTCACTATATACTAACATGTATTTAACTTTCCAAATATATTATATTTCAACAAAATATTTCTTTGTTTTCTCTTTTTTTCCTATAACTTCTTTCCTTGTTTTTCTTCTTCGTATAATCTTCACTATCACGATACATTCCCTCGTCTCTTCCTCTCTTCCTACGTCTTATGAATCGTAATATTTTCCTCCTCCTTTTCCTCCTTTCTCCTACACCTCATCTTTATTCCTCGTTCTTGCCAGTTCACTTTCACATCCTCCAGTTGTTCTCGTGTATGAAGGAAGTAATACATCTTACAAATGTCTTGCTGTTCGTTAACATCTGCTTAGGATATTAATGGCAGTTTCTCTTGTGTTTTTGTTTGTCTGTTTTGTTGTTATGTGTGTGCTCTGTGTTTGTGTGTTTGTGTGTGTGTGTGTGTGTGTGTGTGTGTGTGTGTGTGTGTGTGTGTGTGTGTGTGCGCATTTGTTTGTTTGTTTGTGTGTGTGTTTTGTGTGTGAGGGTGTGCTTACTTGTTTATTTGTTTGTGTGAGTGTGTGTCTGTTCCTCTTTCTCCCATTCCCTTTTTTACTTCTTATCTTATCCCTCCTGCCTCTCATATCTCTCTCCTATCCCTTCCTTCCTTTCACCTTCCCTCCTTTATTCCCTCCTTCCTTCCCTTTCCCTCTCCCATCCCGTCTTCCTTCTTTCCCTCTCTCCCCCCCCCCCATTCCCTCCTCCTTCTTTCCCTCTCCCTCCCTGTCCCCTTTCTCCCAAAACCAAGAGAGTCATCCAAACAGAAACATCCCAATAACACCTCATACGTTTTTTTTTTTTTTTTTTTTTTTTTTTAATAGTACCTCCTTAAAATACGCAATTGTACTTACCTATGCAATTGTCTGGACTTGCGGTTGCTGATAGCCGACGGGGGGAGGGGGGGGGGGGCAGGTATGCAGGTTCCTCTGTAAAATACGATGTGATATTAGATTTAAGGGTATGTCGTGGTAGGTGTAGGATAATATTGAATTTGTTATTGGTGATTTGAGTGTGTTTCGGTGTATTTGGTAGTTTTTGTTTCTCTCTCTCTCTCTCTCTCTCTCTCTCTCTCTCTCTCTCTCTCTCTCTCTCTCTCTCTCTCTCTCTCACACACACACACACACACACACACACACACACACGCGCGCGCGCGTGCGCTTGCGCAGTCACCTTCCCTGTGTGTACGTGTGTACATATATTTGCATATAGACAGGTAAATATTAACATATACATGACTTACTCCAATTTCTTTCAGTAAATAATTGATAAAAATAACTTCAAAATTATGCTATAAAAAGGCTTTAGCTCCGCAACTGAGAGGGAGAAAGGGGGACGAGGGAGAAAGAGGGGGAGGAAGAGAGCGTAGGAGGGAGGGGAGGAAGACGGGGGGAGGGAGGAGGAGGGAAGGAAAGAAAGGGGGGTAAGGAGGGAGGGGGAGAGCGCGGGAAGGAGGACGGTGAAGGAAAAGAGGAAAGGAACGGGAAGTAGAGAGAGGAAAAAATAGAGAGATGGAGGGAAGGAGGAAGAGAGAGAAAATAAAAATAGGAAGAAAGAATGTGAAGGGAAGAAGGGAGTTGAAAAAGAATGGGAAGGAACAAAGGAAGAAAAAGAGGACAGGAGGAAACGAAGAGGGGAAGAGGAAGGAGAGGCAGGAGAGGGAGGAGATAGGAGAAGCAAGAGGGGGAAGGAAGAGGGAGAAGGCAGAAGAAAGAAGCAGAAGGGAGAGGAAAGGAAAGGAGTAGAAGGAGAAGGAGGAAAGAGACGCAGAAGTAGAAGAGGGAGGGGGAGGAGGAGAGGCAGAGGGAGGGGGAGGAGGAGAGGCAGAGGGAGGGGGAGGAGGAGAGGCAGAGGGAGGGGGAGGAGGAGAGGCAGAGGGAGGGGGAGGAGGAGAGGCAGAGGGAGGGGGAGGAGGAGAGGCAGAGGGAGGGGGAGGAGGAGAGGCAGAGGGAGGGGAAGAGGAGAGGCAGAGGGAGGGGAAAGAGGAGAGGCAGAGGGAGGGGGAGGAGGAGAGGGTGAGGGAGGGGGAGGAGGAGAGGCAGAGGGAGGGGGGAGGGGAGAGACCGAGAGCTCACGGGTGGCTGACCACGGTAATGGCAGCGAAGAGTTCAACGAGAAATACACACACTGACCGCTTGAAAGACCTGTCTGTTTTGCCTTGCGTCTCTCTCCTCGTTCGTTCCTCTATTCCTCTTTCCGTTCGGATCTCTGCTCAACTTCTTTCTTATTTGTCTTATTTGTGTTTTCCTTATGGTCGTTGCGTATTTTCCTTTTTTATTATTATTATTTTTTTATTATTATTTTTTTTTTAACTTTGTATTTTTTTTTATTATTATTGTTATTTTGTTCTAGTTTTCTTCTTATATAAACGGATAATAGATAATTGTAACAATGATCTTTATTGCCCCAAATAATACCGATGATAAATAACAGTAATCGCAATGATAATCATGATGAATAACTATAAACAATGATGATGATGATGATGATAACAGTAATGATTATAATAATTTTGATAATGGAAATAATGAAAAGGACAACAATGATAATATAATGATAATGATAATAATAACAATAATGATAATAATAAGTTTGAAAATTGAAACATTGATCAGGACAACAACAATAATAAAATGATAATGAAGACGACGACGACGATAATAACAACAACAAACAGTAATGACAATAATAAATAATAATAATGATAACAATGACGATTACTATCATCATAGTATTTGTAACAACAACAACAACAACAGTAAATAAACCAGCTAATCCATGAATGACTCCCACTCTAGAGCAACAAGTAGAAAAAAAAAAAAAAAAAAAATCATCATAACGCAAAGGTCCCAAAATGCAACACGATTTCGTATTCTTGCACAGAGCTCCGGGCGACCACTCCGCTTCCTCAATGTCGGGTCAGAACCAGTATGTTGTGAGTCGCCGCATAAGGAAATCGCTTCCATTTTTGGCCCATTGAGCGGTTTCCTATCCCTTGGGGTCTTCTACACTATAGCTGTATACCTTTTTTTTCTATTTCTATTTTTAGTTTATCAATATTTGTCTTTTCTTTCTCGCTCTTTCTTTCGTTTTGTTTGTTCTTTTATTTTTTTAATGTTTTTTTATCTATGTCACTCATTCTTTTTTTGTTTTTGTTTTTTCGTTTTGTTCTGTTTGTCTGTTTGACTGACTGACTGACTGTCTCTCTCTCTCTCTCTCTCTCTCTCTCTCTCTCTCTCTCTCTCTCTCTCTCTCTCTCTCTCTCTCTCTCTCTCTCTCTCTCTCTCTGTCTCTCTCTCTCTCTCCCCATTTATCTACCAATTTAAATAGTTCTTTATATTATTGATAGTAGTAATGGGTTTTGTATTGGCATTAATGTTCGTATTATCACCATTCATTGCTACTATTACAATTATAATTATCACTATAATTATAGTAACAGTAGCATAGGAAACAGTAGTAGGAGTGGAATTAGTACTAGTATTAGAAGTAGTATTTTAGTAATAGCAGTAGCAATAATATTAACAGTAGTAGTTATAGTAGCACTAGTAGCAGCAGCAGTAGTAAAAGTAGCATTAGTAGTAGTAATAATAACAGTAGCCGTTATAGTAGCAATAGTAGCAGCAGCAGCAGTAGCAGCAGTAGTAGTAGTAGTAGTAGCAGTGGTAGTAGAAGTAGTGCCTTTAGCAGTAGTAGTAGTAGTAGTAGCAGTAGTAGTAGTAGCAGCAGTAGTAGTAGTAGTAGTGGTAGTAGTAGTAGAAGCAGTGCCTTTAGCAGTAGTAGTAGTAGTAGCAGTAGTAGTAGTAGTAGCAGTAGTAGTAGTAGTAGTGGCAGTAGCAGTAGCAGTAGTAGTAGTACCTTTAGCAGTAGTAGTAGTAGTAGTAGCAGTAGTAGTAGTAGTAGCAGTGGTAGTAGTAGTAGAAGCAGTGCCTTTAGCAGTAGCAGTAGAATAAACAATAATAGTGGAAGTAGAAGCACGGGAATGAATAAAACACCAAGTATAATGAGATCTGCATGTTTGAGATAATTAATCAATGGTGGCTTAGGCATGGCGATAAGGAATAGTGTAGGTAATTTGTTCTCAAGACGAGTAGTACTAGTATTAGTCATTTTTGGAATAGTGGTAGGAGTAAAAGTAGTGGTGGCAGTAGTAATAATAGTGGTTTTAATAATACAGTAGTGTCCGCATAGTAGTAGTAGTAGTAGTAGTAGCAGTAGTAGTAGTAGTAGTGGTAGTAGTAGTGGTAGTAGTAGTAGTAGTAGTAGTAGTAGTAGCTGTTGTTGTTATTGTTGTTGTAATTGTAGTAGTAGTAGATGTAATAGTAGCAATAGTAGTAGCAGCAGTAACAGCACGATAAGTAGAACAACTTGCTATAACGATAGTATCTACGGCAGCAACAACTATTAGCATCAGTAGTAATAGCAATAACATTACCAAAAACAAAAACAACAGAAGCTGCAATACTAGTAGTAATAAAAGCCTTAGTAACGTCACAGTAAAAAGTGGAATTCGTATTGTGAACCAGTACCTTTTTTTTTTTTTTTCTTTTATTCATTCATACAAGGAACAATTGTGGAATCGAATTACAAAGGGAACTGTCATTACGAGAATAAACGATATTATGAAAAAGGACGAAGAAAAGAAAAAGAAAAAATAGAATCAGGAAGTTTACAAAGGGACATAATATGAATAACAGTATTTCCTCCCCCTCGCTAATTGGTAGTTTATTTCTTGATACGACACAAGTAAAATACATACATCACTGGTTAAGTTAAGTGACTCAAGTTCCTTAATGTAGAAGACCTTGCTATTTCACTCCGAATGGCACGGGTAAGGAAGTTAGTGAGGGACGCTCTGTGGTGAGGCGGAAAATGTAAATCACACAGACGCACGTGGTTAATGGACAGCATGGGTCAGACGGGAGGTGAAGGTTCTCCTGCCTTTTTATACCTTGTCTTTGTGCACATATATACACATGCGCGCGTGGATGCACACACACACACACACACACACACACACACACACACACACACACATATATATATATATATATATATATATATATATATATATATATATAAAGCTGTCATCAAATGAAACGACCAACTATCACCTGCGTCATGAACCAGTAATGAATAATCTAAATTAAATTTAAGTATATATATATGTATATTTATATATATATATATAATATATATATAACCCACACAGACACACAAACTATATATATATAAAGCCGTCGTCATTATATATCTGTGTGTGTGTGTGTGTGTGTGTGTGTGTGTGTGTGTGTGTGTGTGTGTGTGTGTGTGTGTGTGTGTGTGTGTGTGCCGTTTATATATATATATATATATGTGTGTATATATATATATATATATACATACATAAAGCCGTCATCCAATGAAACGACCCACTATCCCCTGCGTCATGAACGAGTAATGAATCCCGTGATTAGCAGAGCCATCAACTTACTCGACAGGAAATCAAAATGGCGCCGAGGCAGAGAGGAAGATGACTGTGGAAGAAGCGCGATCAAAGCAAGAATCACCGGAAACGAAAGCAATAATAAAGCAAAACGAAAAAAAAAAAAGCGAGTGAACATCAACATTGGCGTAACGAGGTGGATATCATCTCGGCGAAAATATGTTTATTATATTTTTTCGTGAAATCGAGAGGTCGATATGCTGATAAAGAGAAGAAGAATGACATAATAGAGAAGAGAAAAGATGAAATTAGAGGGTAGTTTATATTTTTCTTTAGTTTCCCTCTTATCATTCGGTTTCGATTGACACTTTAAAAAATATAATATGAGAAAAAATAATAATGCGTAAATAGAGGAAGAGGGAGAGAGGGGAAAGAAAAATAAATAGAAGAAGCTAGAAAGGAAGAGGAAGAATTGAAAGGAGAATTATAATAAGAGGAAACGGAAGTCAAAATTGATAATGATGAATCGAAAGAATAAGCGAAAGGACGAAGAAGAAGAGAAAGAAGAAAAATATGAATTGAAAGAAGGAACATAGGAAGAAAAGGTGTAAGGAGAAGAAAAGAAGAAACAGACGTAGGTAACATTGAATTGAAATTATAAATGAAAGAGGAAGAAGACGAAGCGAAATAAGAAGCAGAAAAATCGAGAGAATAAACAAAAAAGAAGACGAAGAAGAACAAGATGAAACAGAGAAAAACACATAAACCAAAATAAATGAATGCAATCACACACACACAAAAGTAATAAATAAGATAACACAAAATTAAGTATGTTCTCTACATACGGGTGTCCTGCGATTGATAGATTTACTTGACACGTAAATCTCTCTCTCTCTCTCTCTCTCTCTCTCTCTCTCTCTCTCTCTCTCTCTCTCTCTCTCTCTCTCTCTCTCTCTCTCTCTCTCTCTCTCTCTCTTTCCCTCTCCCTCTCCTCTCCTATCGCTCTCCATCTCCCTCTCCCTCTCCCTCTATCTCTCTTTCCTCCCGCCCTCGCAAATACCTACATGTACATGTACAATGTCTACCATCACGTAAGCACGTCATGCACCCGAGAACACCAAATAGCCAAGCACAGGAGAGCATGCGCATGTACAATCATGCACGCAACGCCAGAGCACATGCGTAAATACAGAAATTAAAAGTCTGACATGGCCGCCATTTTGAGGGTCAAGTGAAGCTGGAACGACTCCGGTTGGAAACTTCTTTCTCCTCTTGTACACCTGCTGCTTCTTTTTTTCTCTCTCTCTCTCTTTTTTTTCTTTGGTTTGTTTTTTCTCTTTCTTTCTTTCTCTATCTTTTTCTCTATCTAGTATTTTGTTTTTCTTTAAGTTATTTTCCTTTTCGTCTTTCCTTACTTCGTTCCTCACTCCCTTCCTCTCTTCCACTTCCTACTTTATACCTCCACCCTCTACCCTTCCTCTCCCCCTCTCATCCTTCCGCCTCCCTCTCCTTCTCCAACTCCTTCCCTCGTGTTTTCCTAACCCCCTACCCCTACCCCCCCCCACCTATGCAACCCTCCTCACTCAACCCCCTTTTAACACCCCCTACTACAGCGGCCTCACCCTCAGGATCACACGAGAGGCAAGTGGAACCGCTGCCACCAATGTCTTGCGTACGTGTAGGTGAGGTGTGTGTGTGTGTGTGTGTGTGTGTGTGTGTGTGTGTGTGTGTGTGTGTGTGTGTGTGTGTGTGTGTGTGTGTGTGTGTGTGTGTGTGTGTGTGTGTGTGTGTGTGTGTGTGTGTGTGTGTGTGTACGTGGGTCAGTGGGGGAGTAGGGTGTTAGATACAAGTATTTACCTTTCTAGCGTGCGTGCGTACATGGGTGAGTCTAAGGTCTTCGATCTTGAGTGTACTCTCTCTCTCTCTCTCTCTCTCTCTCTCTCTCTCTCTCTCTCTCTCTCTCTCTCTCTCTCTCTCTCTCTCTCTCTCTCTCTCTTTCGTCTCATTTGTCTGTAATTGTGCTTCATTTTACCTAGCATTTGTGTCTACTTTGCCTGTTGATTTGCGCCTCCTTTGCCACGAGCCTGTATCCCATTATCAGTCTTCTTGTGTTTATATTGCGACGTGCTTGTAACTCTTTTGCTTGGTGCCTACGTCTGAAATGTATCTTCTA
>NC_061826.1:10724240-10729240 GCF_019202785.1 Penaeus chinensis | reverse complement strand
CACACCCAGGGATTATAGATACTATTAAGGGACCTGGAATTTTAGGGACGCCTGAGGTAGGTCGGGAGGGGGAAGGGAGGGGGAAGGGAGGGGGAAGGGAGGGGGAAGGGAGGGGGAAGGGAGGGTGGGAAAGGGGGAGACCGGAAAGAGTGATGACCCTCGCAACGGCCGCTCGTGTGGGTAAGGGTAATCGTTTGAGTTCATTTATCCCCGCTGCGAAGGGACAACCGCTGCTAATTGTGGATTCATCTCGACGTTAATTAGAACGATTATTTTCTTCTTTCTTTTTTTTTTTTTCTTTTCTTTTGAATCTGGGTGTCGTCTTCGGGAATTCGGCGTGTCATTAATTTTGGTGAAGGTAAAGTCTTGATTTTGTGAGTGTTCCATGTGTCTTCAATAAGATAGGATGTGTGTGGGAATGGAACGAAAGAAATAAAAGTAGCCTAAACTGTATGTAGAGTTATGTTCACTTCGATATTTTTACATTTAAAACGTAGGAAATGTTAGAATCAAATGCAGATTTCATTATCATATGTACAATGGTTTAGACTTTTATTTGTGTTTTACACACACACATGTGTGTGTGTGTGTGTGTGTGTGTGTGTGTGTGTGTGTGTGTGTGTGTGTGTGTGTGTATGTGTGTGTGTGTGTGCGTGCATATATTTATGAATCTAACATCATCGTATAAAAACACACAGACGAAACCTGTATCCGTACTTGTAATTTCAACATTGCCAACGTGGTGTTTTGTATCGCAGGTGCCATGTTAACAAGAAGCAACTCTGTTTCCATGAGTTTATTCCAAGCATGAAACAAACATTCTTCTCATTTTTTTCTCAGACCTAAAAGACCCCTTTTTTCGTGGCTAAGAAATGGCTCTCGTAAATCTCGTTTTACGTTGAGTAACCACGCCAATGACCCATTTATGGTTTTGTTTTATGCCCGCACCGCATTCTCCTGAACTTGGCAGAGCCTGAGTTGCATTCAGCTTTCGTGACAATCGGTGGGTTTGACTGCAGTTAAACGAAATTGTGGTGGGAAACATAAATCGAGAGAGAGACTTCGACAGGATGGTGGAAATGATCTACAAGACGAAAATACATGCTATCTCGCACTGAAACGCACGTATACACGCACGCAAACAAACACACATTCTCTCTCACTTTCTTTCTCTCTCTCTCTCTCTCACACACACACACACACACACACACACACACACACACACACACACACACAAACACAAACACAAACACAAACACGAACATACACAAAAGAGAGCAAAAGTCAAACAGGGAGTGAATTTTGATTTATGGCATAATGTAAAACAGATTTATCATCTATTTATTTAGACTTTTCTCCACCTGACTCATTTAGTCGGCTTTGTGAATGGATGGTGTATTTAACAAACGTGTATAGGTATAGAAACACCCCCCTTTCAAAGAAACATTTTGAACATTTATCTAACGAACAGCAAGTGACATAAAATCCTTAAACTAAGGAACAAAGACACAATCACGTAGCAACAACAATTCCCAAGTGATAAATTGAGTTCGTTTGAGAGAGAGAGAGAGAGAGAGAGAGAGAGAGAGAGAGAGAGAGAGAGATGAAGAAAAAAAACCTACATACATCAAGGCAAGTCATCGCTCAGACGAAGAAAAAGGCCACAAGGAGTCGGGCCATGTCTCCAACCTCCAGTGATAGTGAATAGTGACGGGGTCTTGGACTCTTTAAGGACCAGTGGGGGGGGTGGGGGGGTGGGAGGCGGAAGGCTAAGGACACGGGGGAGAGGTGGGGTTGGGGGGAGAGGGAATAGGGGGGATGGGATGGAGGGGGGTTAATGAGGCCGGCTGGTGGAAGCTTTTGTGTTGACAAATGGCAACGTGCGCAGAGTGACACAGACCGCGTCTCCTTCAGAATGTCTCATCTGCATTTCCTCCCTGGCGGATTGTTAAACACAGTGGGTGGGTCAAGCTGTAATGAGGCTGGAGGAGTCTGTTTGTCTCTGTCTCTCTCTCTCTCTCTCTCTCTCTCTCTCAAATTCATCTAAATCTCTGGAACATACAAGACCAAAAGTGGACGTTACAGAATAGTCTTCACACATTCCTATTTCTTCACTACATTACAACTCACTATATTGAGTATATTACAGAGTACACACATTTTGAGAAGTTAATAAGGTATTTTACTGATGATATTCATCCTGATAGACCAGGCAAGTACTGCGTGCAGGGCAGACTGTAGAGAACAATAACGCAGGTATTTTGTCTCTTCCCGAAAAATCCGCAAAAAAATACAATGGCGCTACCGAAAATTTAATTTAATCTATTTATTTATTTATTTAGAGAGACAGAAGAATAAAGATAGATAAAATACTTACTCAAGATACGAAACCATCTGAACGTACCTGGAAAAAGACAAAAGAATGGATTTAGTATAATGTTAGAGAAAACATAAATACAGCATAACAATAATAATCGTAATGAATATGTATTTACTTTAAGAATGACAATACATATAAGATTGTTCATGATGTGAATAGATAAAAGTGAATACCCTGAAATACATCATGACAAACAGTGTCATTAATCATACGATAACAAGTGGAAATTGGCAGTCACATCAGAATTTATGACTTTCATCTTCTATGTCGCGTGGATTGGATTTAGCATAATATAAAACTTGAATTCATGATATATTGCTGTGATGGATTATAATTCAGAATATACAGGCTCGGGTGCTTTAAATAATCCATTTGTCTCAATTTCTGAACGTCAAATATTTTGTGTAGGCATGCGAATGTGTATATGTATAAATATGTATGTGTATGTATATGTTTCTGCGATATGTATATATGTATATATACATATATACATCATATACACACATATATGTATGTGTGTGTGTGTGTGTGTGTGCGCGCGTGTGTGTGTAGGTGCGCGTGTGTGTGTGTGTGTGTGTGTGTGTGTGTGTGTGTGTGTGTGTGTGTGTGTGTGTGTGTGTGTGTGTGTGTGTGTGTGATCAGACTGAAGGTAAGCAATCCCATAATCACAACCATACAACAGAATTACCCAACAAGGAAGGACTAGACTCGAAGGAAGCCGAAGGAAGCGGACACAGAGAGGCTCTTCCTGCAGGATACACAATCGCATCCTGCATTGGGAACAAAGACCGGACGACTCTCGGCTTGCCACAACCTTGAGTCCTGAAGAAGTCGCAACCATACGTGGATAATGACCAGGGTTTCCTCGTGAATCTGTCGAGTAACTTGGGTAATTTTCATCTCTTACGCTTTGCTTTATTTTTCTTTTCTTTTTCTTTTTTCTTCCTTTTTTTTCTTGTGTTACTTCTGAATTATGGTCTAATTGAGGAATTATTATCATTATGCACAAGTCGCCTAGATTTCTGTAGGTTTTATTTATCCCGTGTTTTTTTTTTTTTTTGTGGTCCTTCGGTATAACACATTTATTCTCATTGCATTATCTACCGTAAACAAGGAGAGAACAAAACCATAATCCCATACAGATAATGAAGAGGACTACCATATAATTACAGAACAAATAATTACATATCAAATAAGAAGCCATTAAGATACGTATGTTATCTGATACAGGAAAGCGTTTACCAAGACAAGGATATGGTAAATCGATGGCACTGAAGGACAAACACTCAATGGGAAAAGACGTCCTCAAAGGCAACAAAAGAATCATAGAGCCCGTACGCGGAAGTGCAAAGTCCGTCGGTATGTTGCAACCTATTCAACCACATCAACAATAGGATCAAGCCCTTTAATAAGCCGGGTTCACGTCGTCTGTCGCCCCGTCCATCAAACCGACACAGCTGATTGCTCATCCATCTAGCTGGGCGAAGGGATGTCGACCAAGTTTAGGCATGCATGGTGTGCTGTCCGTCATGCGAGAGGTCTTTCGCTCAAGGCCAGTGTGTTGATGTGTAGCATGGCGTTTGTGTTTGCGTGCGTCTGGTTTTACTAACTCGATTTTTTTATTCACACGTTTGTGAACGAATACGAGACACCAAATACTATCATAACCGCTTCCCACATCAGAGTCTTGTCTGCATCCACGGCTTCGACTATCTGACTCATCATTTTTTTTTTAAATCATACATAGTAATCCAGCGTCTACATTACTCTCGCCAAAACCACAATCAGGGAGAACGTTAAGACATCAAGGTAAAACTCCAGCACTTCAGGATTACATAAACGACACACCAACTACAAGATCACCTCCTAGATGACCACCTCAAATTACCACCTGGACGACCATTACCAGCAGCCAGAGATAGGTAACTGGAGCCCTCGGTGTTGTAACTATCATAGCAAACTACCATAACTACCAATGCTTCAGTTTCATCAGCACCATCCTGGACGTTGAACGCTGCAGTAACTACACTTGCGTCGACGCTCTGAACAAAATTGAACGCTGAAGCCAAGAGAATTAGTTTCTCCGGTCGAGGAAAGTGATATGTCTGGATATGACTATATTTACGTGTGTGAAAATACTTTCATGATTAGGTGATATGTTATGTTTGCTTGCATATTTACGCCTGTGTTGTAGAGCCCTTGTAAAATTTCATATTATTTGTTTGTACTTTTTTTCTGTAAGTATAATGCGAAAATGAAATCTCTCGCTCTCTCGCTCTCGCTCTCGCTCTCGCTCTCTCTCTCTCTCTCTCTCTCTCTCGCTCTCTCTCTCTCTCTCTCTCTCTCTCTCTCTCTCTCTCTCTCTCTCTCTCTCTCTATCTCTATCTCTCTCTTTCTATCTATCTATCTATCTATCTTTCTATCTATCTATCTATCTATCTATCTATCTTTTTATTTATCTATCTCTCTCTCTCTCTCTCTCTCTTTCTCTCATTCTCTCATTCTCTCATTCTCTCATTCTCTCATTCTCTCTCTCTCTCTCTCTCTCTCTCTCTCTCTCTCTCTCTCTCTCTCTCTCTCTCTCTCTCTTTGTCTTTCTCTTTCTCTCTCGCTCTCTCTC